>NC_048219.1:54045508-54229609 GCF_002007445.2 Ailuropoda melanoleuca | reverse complement strand
TTTCTTTCTTTCTTTCTTTCTTTCTTTCTTTCTTTCTTTCTTTCTTTCCCTTTTTAGATACACTCCAACATCAGTTCCAGTCTTTTATGTTACAAATGTGCAATCAGTGTTGCTGAATTTATGTCTGCACTGCTAAGTTGCAATTTGCTGGAAGTATGGTCTTTAGTATAAAAGGACTTCCTTGTTTCTTTCCATGTTTCATTTGAGTGTGATTATCTTACCTGCATACATATTTACTTCTTCCTCCACTTCATGCACCAACTTCCCCCAACGTCCCACATGCATATTTAATCATATTTTTCATCAGAAAATCTTGCAAACTCCTTCAACTTAATAAAATAATCTAGTTATGAAAGTTACTCAGTCCAAGAATGCATTGACATTGGATTCTCCTCCAAAGTGAATCGTGTCGGTTTTCTTCTTTAGACATCAATGTGTATTTTCATTTTAAACCTGAAAGCACGCTGCAGTTTCCTTTGATTTGGTTGCATATTTGTAAAATTAAATGTAAAGCAAATGTAGCTTTGTAAAAATCACCTCTCCCATAAAACAAGATAATGTGAGAAAGGAAGAAACAACATAACAATTAGAAGCAAACTGTCTTAGCAAGGTGATGAATTCTTTGTACAGTAGAAATGTATAATCATCAAAGAGTTTTATCTCCGTCTGAATGCTACATCACATAGGCATGTGTAAATGCCAACACACCTGCCTGAACATTGAGAAAAACACAAAGGCTCCATCATTCATTCTTAGACTGGGCTCAATTTTTACCCTGAGGTGCTGTAGGCACTCATGTAGCACCGCATATTTTAAGACATTCAACACCTTGCATGAGTGTTCCTGCGCCAGAGCAGATTATTCCAAATAATAGCCTGGAGCGGTGCCTGTACACTTCAGAGGACTGCCTAACCCATTGTTTGTTTCAAAAGAGAGGCAGGTCCCTGAGAATAGATATTGCCAATCACATTTCAATGTTGTACCAAATCCTCTAAGGAAACCAGAAGGTTGAGAGAAAGGTAAGCATTTTCCTGCTAGAACTGCATTAAGCATTCTAACCTAGAAAAGGGAAAACCAGCAATAAATAAATAATACACAGGCTAGAAAAAGAGCATGTTGATCATCCAAGAAATTGGAGGTAAGAAAAATATTTCTGCAAACCTAATTTTTGATTAAAAGAAGAAGGCAATGACAGAAAGAAAAGAAGAGAGAATATTTTCCTCCAAGACATTATAACAGAAAATCTCAATAAGAAATTTCCTCCTTTAGATTGTTTTAATTTTGCTTCGTCTAAAAGCTGTTGTTTAATATTCATAGTTTTTCTTGTGATCAAATTTGAAGAACACAATGGATGATGTTTGGGGGGGATATGGGACTGTTAACAATGGTACAGTTGAACCAAAGCATCTTAGAGGTTTGGCCTTCCACTTCTGAAAACATATATCAACTTCACTAGACTAAAACCACATGACTGGTATGACTATAAAGCAACATTATTCCTCCTTTCCTCCTGGGAATTATACACAAACAACAGTGAAAATATGTAAAAGTCATTTTCAGAGAACCTAGGAAATATACAATCTACTGACTTCTAAAAGCACATAGGGTTCCTAAAATCACCTAAAGAATTAATTACATGTGGGAGTATTAGAAATAAAGAAGCTTAGAAAATAACAAAAGGGCATGGTGGTGGCAGATTTCAGGATGTACTGGAAAAACTCTGCTTCTCAAGGTTAAGGACTCATCTGAAGTTCTAGCCATGTTCCTTGCTTGAAATAAAAAGTGAAGAAAGTAGTGTGAGCAGAGTTTGTAACAAAAACCCTCCTGGAGTTTGTTTGGATTGAAGAAAGAGAGGCATCAGGAATCATACAGTAGAGCCGTTTGTGAGAGCTGTCTATCTATCTCTGGACAGCAGAGAAGAGAACCTCTGGGTTACAAACCCTGGAAGGCTACCCTGCCTCCTTTTCTTTTACAAGAATGAACTCAAAATAACCAGTGTAGGAAAATTCAAATCATTCAATATGAATTAGTAAAAGACAAATGGTAACTGGCAAAAATTGATAACAAAATACTGTAAGAAAAATGGCGGAAAATAGCAGCAACACATACTAACAAAGAGTCATCAGATATAGTACAACGCTGTAGTTTTTGGTATGTAAGACATCAGGTAATGCTGTTTCTATAACCTGTTCTTGAGAAAATTACTGGAGTTCACATTTCAACCAACCACGAAATTCTATAACTGGAAGTACTATATAGCAAATGAATAGTGAAAATTGAATATATTTAAATGAAGAACTAGTATTAAAACAAATTTGGAGACTGCCAGTAGAATTAATGTAAATAGTACCTAACTGATAGTAATTCAGCAATAAAACAACTTATATACAAATTGGGATGATAATGAAGAAAGAAGGTAGAAATAGAGTAAATTTCCTAATTGTCTCTTGTGTAATAGCTGGAACATTTTTTCCATTGTTTGTTAGGATATAATTTGCATAGAGAAAAAGTGTCATTTTTTTCACATCATTCTGCATTTTTGACAAATGCATGCAGTTGTTTAAAGAGCACTATATCAAAATATGGAACAGTTCCAACACACACACAAACACAATCCCCCTTTTGTAGTAACCATTCCTTCCAACTCCAGTCCTTGGAAGCCACTGATGTTTTCTGTCCCTATAAGCTGTGCGTTTTCCAGAATGTCATTAAATGGAATCCTATAGTGTGTAGCATTTTGAATCTGGCTATTTTCGTTTAGCATAAGCCATTTGAGATCCATCCATGTTATTTTGAATGTCAATGATAAATTCTTTTTTATTGCTGAATAGTATTCCTTTCTATGAGACTATCCCAGTTTAGGGTAATTTATTCCTTGTCCTAACTGAGGAAACTTTGATTTGTTTCCAGTTTTTGGAAATAATAATAAAACTGCTATAAAACACTCATGTACAGGTTTGTGTTTGAACACGTTTTTTAAAATCTCAAATAAGTAACTATAAGTGAAATTTCTGGGTCATATGATATATTTTTATAAGAAATGCCACACTTTTTTTTCCCCAAAGCATCTGAACCATTTTGCATTGTCACCAGAAATGAATGAGAGTTTCAGTAGCTCCACACCCTCATCAACACTTGGTGCTGTCATATTTATTAGTTTTTTGTTTTAAGTCACTCTAGTATGTGTGCAGTAATATTCCATTTTTGTTATAGTTTGCATTTCCACAATTCCTAATGGGATCGAGCATGTTTTCATGTTCATTTGCCATCTGTATACCTCTTCAAAGTGTTTGTTCAAGTCATTTGTCCATTTTTAAAATCAGGTTGTTTCTTTACTGAGATTTTAGAATACTTAATGGAATATGAATACAAGTCTCTTATCAAAAAAATAATTTGCCAATTTTTTTTCCCAATCTGTGGTTTGTCTTTTTTAAGAACAGAAGTTACTACTTTTAAGGAGGTCATTTGATTATTTTTTTTTCTTTATAAAGAATTGTGGGTTTTGTGTGGTCAAACAAAGTCTTTGTTTAACTCAAGGTTGCATAGGCATTATCCTATTTATCTTCGGGAAGTTTCATAATTGTAGGTTTTAGAGTTAGGTGCAAAATCCATTTTGAGTTATTTGTTATACTATATAAGGAGCAAGTTATTGATTGAAGTTTATTTTATGCATATGGATATCCAATATTTTCAGTGTCTTTATTGAACTCTATCTGCACTTTTGTTGAAAACCAATTGACTTTATGTTTGAGTGTATGTCTGTATTCTCTCTTCCATTTATCTATAGGTATATCCTTTTCAGTACCAAACTGTCTTGGTTACTGTAGCTTTATAATCAATTCTTAAATTAGGTAATGTGAATCCTTCCACTTTGTTCTTCTAGTTTGAAACCATATCGGTTCTTTTTTCTTTCACATAAATTTTAATATTGGTTTCCAGTTTCTGAGGAATA
This sequence comes from Ailuropoda melanoleuca, assembly GCF_002007445.2. Taxonomy (NCBI): domain Eukaryota; kingdom Metazoa; phylum Chordata; class Mammalia; order Carnivora; family Ursidae; genus Ailuropoda; species Ailuropoda melanoleuca. Next base: position 54,225,657 of record NC_048219.1, on the reverse strand, counting down.
CCTGCTGGATTTTTATTATAATTCTATTGAATTTGTAGATTAGTTGTGGGAAACTGGACATCTTAATATGTGTGTAATTTTAATTTTGTTAAGCTTTGTTAAGAGTTGTTTTGTGGCTTATGATATGCTCTGTCTTGGTGAATGTTCTTTGTGTACGTGGAAGTAATGTATACTCTGTGGTAGGTTTTGTAAATGTCAGTTAGGTCAATTGGTTGATAATGTTTCACTGGTCTTTTATATTTTCACTAATTTTCTGTCTTCTTAATCTATCAATTCCTAAGAGAGGAGTGTTGAAATCTCCAGCTGTAAGTGTAGATCTGTTTATGTCTGCTTTCAGTTCTATCAGTTTTTGCTTCATATATTTTGAAGAATTGCTGTGGGTGGATATATGTTTCAGATTATTATCTCTTCTTGAGGATTAATCTGCTTATTGTTATGTAATAATGGTATTGTCTGATATTAATATAGCCACTGCAGCTTGACTAGTGTTTACATGATATAATTGTTTCCCATCCTTTTATTTTAACCTATTTGCCTTACTTTCAAAGTCAATTTTGTGTAGACAGCTTATAGTTGGGTCTTGCTTTTTTATTTAATCTGATAATCTTTATCGTTTAATGGGTTTGTATAGATCCAATTTATAGATCCTTTATATTTAATATAATTATCCATGTGGTTGAATTATTATCTATCCTTTTGCTAACTCTTGTCTATTATTTTTCATTTATTATTTGTTTTTCCCCTTTCCTGCCTTCTTTTATATTAGTTGACTACTTTTAGGTTTCATTTAATGAACAACATTGATATGTTATGTGTACCTCTTTTTTAAAAAATTAGGATTTTGCAAAATATGTTAATTAATTAATTTGCCTGCCTTTAAAGAATATTATTCTGCTTTATGTGTGGTTGAAGATTTTACAGATACGTACTTCCATCCATTCCTTTAATCTTTTTGGCTAATATCATGCAATGTAGTTTTATGCTTGCTATAAAAATCAATTCCTTGCTACTCTTTTGCTTTAGGTGGCCAGTTATCTTTTAGAGTAATTAGAAATGGGGGGGGGGGTTAATGACATTCACATATTTACCTTTATTATGTCATTTCTCTTACTTTTTTTTTTTCTTAGTACTGGTGCCAGGATCCTGCTCCCAGAGACTTTTTTCCCTAAGTTAGTTAGTAACATTGAACTGTAGTTGACCTATACTGTTATATTCTCAATTTTTAAATTAGTTTACTTAGATCCAAGTTTATAACTAATGTCATATTTTTTCTGCTTGAAATGATCCTTAAATATTTCTTGTTTGCTGGTCTGCTGACAACAAAATTATCTATTTTTGTGTTTCTGAAAATTTCTTAATTTTCTCTTTTTTTAAGAGAGGTAACTTCTGTAGCTACTGAATTTTGGGTTGACAGTTATATTCTTTCAGACTTTAATGGTATAACTCCATCTTTCTCTTGCATTGCATCTTAAAGGTCTGCTGTATTTTTTTTTCTCTGTTCCTTTGCATGGTATGTGTTTGTTTGTTGTTGTTGTTTTTTTTTAATCTAGCTACCTTCAAGAGATATCTCTATGTTTTTGGTTTTTGGCAGTTTCAGTACTATATGCTTATGTGTTTCTGTTTTTATTATTATTTTGTTTTGTTTTGTTCTGTTATTTATTTCACTTGAGGTTTTCTGAATGTCTTGGATCAGTGGTTTTGTGTTTGTCATTAAATTAAAAAATATTTGAACACTATCACTTAAAGTATCTTCATCATTCTCTCTTTCTTCTCCTATGGGAATGCCACTTATGCTTATTTTAAATCATTTCATATTATCCCATGGTTCATGAATAGTCGGCTCCTTTTTTTTTTCTCTTTTTTTCCTGTGGATTTTTTTTTTTTTTGCTTATTTTTAAACATTTTTCATGTTCATGGATATTTTTCTCAGATGTTCAAGTCTATGAGCCTTTGAAAACATTCTTCTTCTATAGTGTTTGTCAGTTCTAACAATTTCCATTAAATTATCTCTTAAAGTTTCAACTCTCTGTTGAAGTTACTTATCTAATAATACATTTTATTCACCTCTCTCACTCAAGACTTAAACATATTGATCATAGTTGTTTTAAATTCTGTTATATAGAACTCTCACTCTTTGCAGATGATATGATACTCTATGTGGAAAACCCAAAAGACACCACCCCAAAATTGCTAGAACTCATACAGGAATTCAGCAAAGTAGTAGGAATCAGTTGCATTTCTATACACTAACAATGAGACAGAAGAAAGAGAAATTAGGGAGTCAATCCCATTTACAATTGCACCCAAAGCCGTAAGATACCTAGGAATAAACCTAACCAAAGAGGCAAAGGTTCTGTGCCCAGAAAACCATAGAACACTCATGAAAGAAATTGAGGAAGACAAAAGAACAGATATTGTTAAAATGTCTATGCTGCCTAGAGCAATCTACACATTCAATGCAATCCCTATCAAAACACCATCAACTTTTTTCACAGAGCTGGAACAAACAATCCCAATATTTGTATGGAACCAGAAACGATCCTGAATAGCCAAAGGAATGTTGAAAAAGAAAACCAAAACTGGTGGCATCACAGTTCTGGGCTTCAAGCTCTATTACACAAAGCTGTAATCATCAAGATAATATGATACTGGCACAAAAATGGACACATAGATCAATGGAACAGAATAGAGAACCCAAAAATGGACTCAATTCTATGGTCAACTAATCTTTGATAAAGCAGGAAATGGAATCCAATGAAAAAAAGACAGTCTCTTCAACAAATGGCGGGAAACTTGGACAGCCACATACAGAAGAATGAAACTGAACCATTTCCTTACACCATATACAAAAATAGAGTTAAAATGGATGAAAGATGAAATAGATGTGAGACAGGAATCTATCAAAATCCTGCAGGAGAACACAGGAAGCACCCTCTCCGACCTCACCTGCAGCAACTTCTTTCCAGACACGTCTCCAAAGACAAGGGAAACAAAAGCACAAATGAACTATTGGGACTTCATCAAGATAAAAAGCTTTTACACAGCAAAGGAAACAGTTGACAAAACCAAAATACAACCAACATAGTGGGAGAAGATATTTGCAAGTGACATAGCAGATAAAGGACTAGTATCCAAAACCTATAAAGAACTTACCAAACTCAACACCCAAAGAACAAATAATCCAATGAAGAAATGGTCAGAAGACATGAACAGACATTTCTCCAAGGCAGACATCCAAATGGCCAACAGACACATGAAAAAGTGCTCAACATCACTCAGCATTAGGGAAATACAAATCAAAACCACAATGAGATACCATCTCACACCAGTCAGAATGGCTAAAATTAACAAGTCAGAAAATGACAGATGTTGGTGAGGATGAGGAGAAAGAGGAACCCTCCTTCACTTTTGGTGGGAGTGCAAGCTGGTGCAGCCACTCTGGAAAACAGTATGGAGGCTTCTCAAAAAGTTGAAAATAGAGCTACCCTACGACCCAGCAATTGTACTACTGGGTATTTATCCCAAAGATACAAATGTAGTGATTCAAAGGGGCACCTGCACCCCTATGTTTAGAGCAGCAATGTCCACAATAGCCAAACAATGGAAAGAGCCCGGATGTCCATCAACAGATGAATGGATAAAGATGTGGTATATATAGTAACGGAATACTACTCAGCCATCAAAAAAAATGAAATCTTGCCCTTTGCAAAGATGTGGATGGAACTAGAGGGTTTTATGCTAAGTAAAATAATTGAATCAGAGAAAAAATTATCATATGATTTCACTCATATGTGGAATTTAAGAAACAAAACAGAGGATCATAGGGGAAGAGAGGAAAAAATAAAGCAAGACAAAATCAGAGAGGGAGACAAACTGTAAGAGACTCTTAATCATAGGAAACAAACTGAGGGTTGCTGGAGGGAAGGGTGTGGGAGGATGGGGTAACTGGATGGACATTAAGGAGGGCATGTGATGTAATGAGCACTGGGTTTTAAGACTGATGAATCACTTAACTCTACCTCTGAAACCAATAATACATTATATGTTAATTAAATGAATTTAAATTTTAAAAATAAGAAAAAAAGACACAAAAAAATAAAAAATAAATAAATTCTGCTTGATAGTTCCAATATCATTGTCATATCCAAGTCTGGTTTTATTAATTTTTTTTGTCTCTTAAGAGCATGTTGGTTTTTCCTCCCTTTTTCTGTTTCTCAACTTACTATTGAGAGCTAGACATACTGTCTAGGGCAGTAGAGACTGTGATAGATAGCATTTATGCCTGAAGAATGGAACCTACCCATCTTTTATTGTGACATGAGGGAGTTATTCCCTGTTGTCCTGGTTTAGCCTCAGCACTAGGCATATACTATGTCAGTGATAACAGTGACTGGGCCTTCTAAATGATATTGCCTTTTCCCTACAGGAGACCTCTAATTGTCTAGGCTTACAGTCTATTTCTGTCTCTCCCCATGAATAGAGTTTTTGTCTGTTTCCTACCTGTGGATGCAGTGGATCCTTTTCTGTGTTTGATATGCTCTCCATCAGATTAATGCATTGTTCTATAAATGTGTTAGGGAAGTAGGATCTTAGCAAAGCTAATGTCTTTTCTACTCTTACAGCAGCTCTTGTTTTCCTTCCACCCTGAAACCCAATGGAGGCATTCTCACATATCTTACCCTGCCCCAAATATGCTGTATGGATCTTCCACCCAACACTGGGGTTCATAAAGAAAAAACTTCCTAGTGGTTGAAAATTCTCATATGTGCATCTCCCAGCAATTTGGTACTCTTAGAGCAGCCCACTTTTATATTAGCCTTGAGGAATTCATTAAAAATTTTTATCTGAATTCTTACAAATTTGTATGGCATGTAGTGTCTAACTCAGGGAAACAAGCTCTTTCATGCTATCTCTCCTTGAAGGTCTCTACCTCAAATTTATTGAGGTCTTATCTGTGGTACAGTCTATAATCAACAAATTTCCACGTGTATATTTAACACTGACAACATTTTCTTGCCACGATGCAGACCAAAGAACTTAGAAATTATTAACAAAATATGAAAGAAAAAAAAAGTTGTTCAGTCTGTAAATTTAAAAGTCTGTAACGATTCTTGAGTCAAAAAAATATATAAAATAAAAGAATTAAGGGCGCCTGGATGATGTAGTTTGTTAAGCATCCAACTCTTGATTTTGGCTCAGGTCCTGATCTCAGGGTGGTGAGATGGAGCCCTGCATTGGGCTCTGTGGTCAGTACAAGTCTGCTTGTCTTTCTCCCTGTGCTCCTCTCCTGGCTCACATGTGCACTTTCTCTCTCTCTAAAATAAATAAATCAATCTTTAAAAAACATATAATATAACATCATTACATTTAAAAAGAGTGTATTACATACTCAAACGTATGTGATATTACTAAAAGTTCTTCCAGAGGAAAACTCACAGCCATAAAAGCTAACATCAATGAAAACATAAATGGAAACAAGTGAATCTAGCATTCAACTAAAATTTTTGAGAATTGCAATAAAACAAAACAAAGAAAATATTAGAGAAGTAATAAATACCATGGCAAGAAGAATTCCAAAGTGGCCTCCCAAGATTTTCCACCCCAAACCCTGAGACTATGAAAATGAGAGCTTTTGCTCTGATTATATTACATACAAAAAGATTTCGTTTTGTAGATGTATTTAGGGACTAATCAGTTAACTTTTGGTTAATCAAAAGAGAGATTATCTGGGTGTGCCTATCCTAATTGCAGGAGAACTTTAAAAGCAGGCAGTTTCCTTTACCTGGGAGCAGAAGGGGAATTCATAGAGTCAAGACATAGAAAGAATTTGATATGCTGTTACTACTTTTGAAGATGGAGGGAATTACCCTGGATAGACTTTAGAAAGTGTCCTCTCAGCAGAAAGATGACCTCTGGCCAATAAAATGCAAGCAAACAGGGATCTCACTCCTACAACACCAAGGAACTGAATTCTGCTAGCAACCTGAATAGGTTAAGAAGGTAATTCTGTCCCAGAGCCTCCAGAAAACAGCCCAGTCCAGACCAGTGTACCCCTTGACTTCAGCCTACAAAACTCTAAGCAGAGAACCTATCTGAGTCTATCTGGGTTCCTGACCTCCAGAGTTATGAAATAATAAATGTTTTTTGCTGTAAGCTGGTAAGTTTGTTGTAATTTGTTACACAGCAACAGAAAAGTAATGGAAAGATAGAACAGAATTTAATGAGTTAGACAACAGAAAAGTAGAATGAAAAAATCAATAAGCTAGTTCTTTAAAAAGCTTGCAATATAGGGACACCGGGGTGGCTCAGTTGGTTGGGCAACTGCCTTTGGCTCAGGTCATGATCCCAGGGTCCTGGGATGGAGTATCACATCAGGCTCCTTCCTCCACGGGGCCTGCTTCTCCCTCTGCCTGCCTCTCCCCTGCTTGTGCTCTCTCTCTCTGACAAATAAATAAAATCTTTAAAAAAAATTCTTTTTGCAATATAGATAAATCATACATAAAATAAGCAAGAAAAAAAGGAGGAAGATCAATTTCACATTATTTTGCTTGGGGGGAAATAATAACAGATCTGAAAGAAATCAAAAGAAATAGAAGCTATTACTTTGTAGAACAGAGAAAAGATAATATATATTCATATTTTATTGTATATGCTTAAGTAAACTCTGGAAGAATACAGAAGAAAGTATTAACTGACAAATTATTAACTAGTAATTGAGGCAGAAGGGGGGGTGGAGCTGAAAACTGAGTCAATGACAGACAATTGTGGGAGGGAATATACATGTTTATATGTCTGTGTATTGTGTTCTTAAACTATGAGGAATTATTTCCTTTCCAAAAAAGTAATAATTATAAAAGAAATAAATGGAGAAATAAATCTTACAACATAACTAAATTACTTTTTGACCTATACCACTGTTGGTGTGATTTAATTACATATATTTTAGTTGATCTTATTTAAAACAAATATAATTCTTTGTATATACTTTTCATTACATTAAAGCAAATATATGACAGGTAATTGTCAAAGCCTACATACCTTTAAACACCTAGGGAGTGTTTTTTTTGACAGTACTTCTTTTAATTAAACAAGATGTCCTTTGGAACAGCTAAGATAGAAACATTTAGAAGTCTCTTTTCACTCCTCTGTGGCAAGTGTGGGAAATAAATAATGGACATAGGTAATTAAAATGAGAGTTTTTGAATTACCTAAGATGACATTCAGCAATACCAAGAGGACATCCTTGGGAACATGCAGAAAAATCAAAAGTCTTCTTAATAGATATGGGAAACAGGACAAGAAGGACTCTTTTATTTAGACATGATGATAATGGTATTCCTTCTAGATTTGGTTCCTTGGTAAGAAAGAAGAGCTTCTTGTTATGTGGAAAAGGAAATTATTCTAATAAGATTAATATGGCAGGTTGATAAAAATAAGAAAGGGATGTGATTGTCATTGCTTTTGTATCTTTTTATCCTAAAATATATCATGAAAAGAAGATAGAGGAGGACGTAAATGCCTTTATAATGAATATATGCAGAGACCATATGGTAAAATTGTAGCTCCCAAATGGCATCAATTTCTAGATGGTGCTTTAATTTGGAATATTACTGATAACCTGATTTTGGATCTGTTTCAAATCCATCATTGTGTTTATCTCCAAAAGAATCAAGGGAATGCATTTTGAGAAAAAAAAAGAAAGAAAGAATATCAAACTTCACTCTGGTGGTATTGAATGCATTAAAGAAAAATAAGCAATGATACAAGTCACATGATGTGTAATGATACATGGCATGAGGAAAAGATACATGAAATAGGAAGAATGATGGATGAGAGAACATACTGATATATGTTATTGTTTAAACCTTGTTTTTCTTAAAATAAGGACTCTCTGAGAAAATGATTAGATCAAGAGATAATCAGACATAGTAAGTTCTTGCAGAATACATGTGCATACACACACACACACACACACACACACACACACGCACTGTAAGGTTTTTTTTTTTTCTTTTTTTTATAGCCAAAGATGGACGCAGGTAATAAAAAGCCAACTCATCTCTACTTACAATAAAGCCCTAAAATAAAGAACAAACCTTATTATAAGGACATGAAATTTCCAATGAAAGTATAATTGGCTTGCTGCATTTTAAGACTGCATTACTGAGCTACAGCATTATTGTTGTAACTTTATTACATACATTTAAAATTGAGCTTATTCTAAAGCAGTTTGGATTCTCTGTCTCTTTCTGACTGCTTCATCATTCAGCCTTCCTCGTCGCCCCAATCCCTGAAAACAACTCTCTTTACTGATTTCTCAAACTCTGGGTCAGTGTTTACTCTCAATTTCCAAACAGTGCCACATGGTTTCTCTAAAATTTTCTGTCATAATCTTTGCAATGTATCATATACGGACCCTCACATTTCTGAAAATTTTCCAATTGTGTTAAGTATCAATTCTCAGCTAATAATATAATAAAGAAGATTTCTCTCTGTCATGACTGTTCAGAAACTTGAACGTGTTCAAGAATATGACTGTTCAAAGTCTCCTGGCTTTGTTTTGAAATGGCTAGAATCTGTCGGGAAAAATGAGTTTTACCAAACTTGCTTTTATATATACATCACACATACACACACAAATGCTTGTTTGCATATATACTTGTTTACATATATGCATTTTTTCTGTAAAAATTTGTCGTGATCATAGTAGAGCTTAATCATTTTTAATTTAGTTCCATGCTGATGAAAGATAACCAAAGCAAAACAAGAATGTTCTGCTTGAGGAAGAAATGTTTTTCATTCTAAGTATAAAAACTATCCTGAAACAAAATTCAAATTTGATACAAATTTGATACAAATCTTAGGGATTAAGAATTTATGATTCTACCATGCAAGTTTAGGGTAATCCATATTTTTGATTCAGACTCTCTGGTCTCAAATTTTGATCCACTATGTGACCATCAACAATTTCTGAACTGTAAAATGAAAACAAAACAAAACAAAACAAAAACAAAACACACACACACACTAAAAAAAAGCAAAAAACGGAAAAATACTTCATAGGGTTGTTATGAAGATTAAAGGAGGTAATACTTGAAAAGTGTTTTGCACAGTGCCTGGCAAATTAATTAGCACACACTTAAGATAGTATTATTATTTTATAAACATAAGAGTCATCTAGGGAAGACCTGAACCACCGTGTCACCTTTAGGAAAAATTGATCTGTTTTTATGTGAAATGGAAAAGGCAGGGAGTTAAGGTAAGGAGAAAAAATAAGACAAAAGCTACAGCATGCACAAAAGCCCAGAGACTTTTCATAGTTAAAGGCTTTGACTATACAGTTCTGTATAATCTCAATCCATCCTTATCCCATGAAGACTTCTCAAATTAAGTTTACACAATTAAAACAAATGAAAAAAAATCATAATCTTCCTCTCTTGCTGTTGCTTGCGTATCCCTTACTCTTCACGGTCACACATCTTTAAATAAACGAACTTGGATGCCACATTGATTTCCTCAGTGCCTTAGGCTCAACCAGTGACAATACGGCTATAACCAAAATGTTTTCCCTATATGCCACTAAATTTCTTAGACATATTTCAGTCCTTCTCCTCCATCAAACTACTTGTTACCAGTCTAACCGTAGTTTACTTAAGATCTACCTCTTATAACAGCATTTGATACTGTAGACGACTCCCTCTTACTTGATTTCCATGGCCTTAACCTATTTTTTCTCCTACCTCTGTGGGCTCTCTCTCCTTTCTGATCTATCTTTGCAATCTTCTTAAATGGTGATGTTCCTTTAGCTATGTCTAAGTCCTCTTTTTCTGCCTGATATACAAGGGAAATCTTTACTTCCACCTCCAAGTTCTACATTTTCTACCTAGACTTATCTCCTGAGCTCCTGACAAGTCAACCCCAAAGCCTTTTGAAATAACTGCTTAAATGTTTCAAAGTATCTCAAAAGTCAATGATTTCAAACTGAATTATTTCACCATCCCTTAACCTTTAAAATTGCTCCTCTTTTAAATTTCTCCAGCTCATTAAATGGTCACCACTGTCTGGCTGTTCAGGCAAGAGGCTGCGGAAGTGTCTGTGACTCCTTCCTATACCTTAGAACCAACATCCACTCATCAATCGCTAAGCCCTATCTCTTGTATCTCACATTCCTAGGACTATCATCAAAGTCTAGCTAGAAACATTCTACCTGGATTACTGCAAAGCCACTTGCTTCCCGTAGCTCCATTCAGGCTTTCCCCATTCATTTCCCACCCTTATTAAAATAGCTACTCTTTAAAAGTGAAAATCTCTGAAGGTCTTCCCTTAGTACAAACTCTTTTATGCCTCCCTGTAGTTCCTAAGATGAAGACCAAAGTCATTTTGCAATCTGACCCTTGCTTACATTTTTCCATGGTCATCCTTTGCCACTTTCTTATGTCAACCTTAACATTTGTTTTTCTGTTTGTGTGATTGCCCTTGCTGTTGTTTCTGGGTCTTTTCATAGGTTGTTCTTCCTGTTTGCAACACTCACACTCCTCCAGTCTCTAATCATCAGGCACCATTGTTGTCTCTCTTAGGTTTAATGTCACTTCTTTGGAGTAGGATGGGGATTTTCCTCTCACAAAGTTATGTCAGACCCCTCTATCTCAACCACCTATTGGATGTTCCCATTATACTTTGGAGCAGAGGCTATTATTTTATTCTACCAATATTCATTATTAATGGGTGTATTTTAATTAGTAGGGCTCTCATGTTCTAGCTATATAAACATGGCAGTCCAGCTGAAGACTTCACTTCCAGCCTCCCATTCAACTCAGGAAGCCATGTAATTAAGTTTTATTTATGAGTTGTGAACAGAACTGTTGTATGCTACTTTTGAGTTGTGCACCTAAAATGGAATGTGGATCCATACCTCTGCCTTTTCCCCCCTTTCTTTTAATGGGAAGATAACAAAATCTAAAGCAGCCAACAAGGACTTAGAGATGGAAGCTACATACTGTTCCATGAACCCCAAACTATTTATCACCCCACATTTGTATGTGGTTTGTATCACTGTATTTTCAAGTCTTGTCATAGCAGCTTACCCTGCACTTAATTCATACTATATTTCCTTTATTGTAACCTATATTACTCTGTGTTGCAATTTATTTTTTAATGTGTGTTTATCATTCTCCATGTCTGAATCACAGCAATGTTCTTAGCTCCTAACACAGAGTCTAGATAAGGAGGAATGAATGAATGAATCAAAGGAAGTCTGTACGGTAAAGTTGGGGCATGGTGGAATTGGACCTTAGAAGTCTCCTGATTCTTAGTCCACTGCCCTTTACATTTCATAACATTATTCCCCACAAATAAGTGCCCCAGCTATAGCTGGAACTCATAACATCACTGACCCCACCACCTGTACTGATATCTAAACACCTTGTGCTGCATGAAAGTTCCAAATATTTCCTTACAGAGATTGGATGATCTGAGTAGTAGGGCCCCCTAAATCAAGGTTCAGCATGGGCCATTTCTTGCTGACATGCTACATTTCCTTTTTGCTTTGAGTGAGATTATGCAGCACACTGAAATGATACCTTCAGTACTGAATGATTCGGCATTCAAGAGAATTAAAAAAGGCTTTCCTTTATGGTTAAAAGTAAATTACAAAAAAAAGGGATACTGGCAGGCAATTACTCTATAAGCTATAGAAATGAAAGGGATTTCACAATGTGAGTAGTTTAGATTCATATAATGTGAAGAGCTGTTGGCAAGTGGGAAATCACTCAGCAATCTGAAGGAGAGCGCTGAGGTTATGAATGCAATCTCTCTCTCTCTCTCCCTTTCTTCTCCCTCTCCCTCTCACGAACACTCACACACACTCATAGCCCACATGCACTAAATGCAGATGTTCCCAGGTAAGGATTTAAAAGTTTTAGCTCAAAATGCATTATATTTAAAAACAGCTGAGAATATACATAATCTCCCTATTTGGTATCTAAGAAGATAAATATTTAGAACTAAAGCTAAAATAAGATCATCTTCATACTGATGATATTATGCAACAGAATTTAACATCTAGAATTAATAAATATGATGACCTTGGAAATAACCTTTTTATGGATTGAATTGTGAGCCCTCAAAATGCGTATGTTGAAGTCCTAACCCCACTACCTCAGAATGTGACTTTATTTGCAAATAGGACCTTTGCAGATGATCAAGTTAAGATGAGATCATTAGGGCAGGCCCTAATCCAGTGTGACTGATGTCCTTATAAAAAGGGGAATTTGAGATAGAGAGATGCACAGATGGAAAACACCATGTGAAGACGAAGGCAGAGATCAGGATGATGCATCTACAAGCCAAGAAATGCCAAACATTGCCAGCAAACAACCAGAAGCTAAGAGACAGGCCTGGAACAGATGTCCCCTGGCAACCCTGGGAAGGAATCCACCCTGCTGGGACAGATTTCTAGCCTCCAGAACTGTAAGACAATGGATTTCTGTTGTTAAGCCACTCAGTTTGTGGTCCTTTTTACAACGGCCCTGGAAAACTAATACAAACCCCGATGACTTTATGACTGTTCAAATGCCATCTTTATTTAATTTTTTAATGTCTGAAAGATTCATGGACAGCTCAACAGAGCCTCCAAATGCTATACTTAGCATTACTAGCAAAGGGAGAGCATCAAGAAGACCTAAATTTTTAAATTCTGTGGTAGAGGAAGCATGGTCAAGGAGCCCAAGAATTATTTTCCAGAGTTGTGACATGTCACTGTGCAGGCTGAATACTGCACAACCCTAGAGGCTACATCCCAGGCTGGCAAGGATAAGCTGGTGGCGGGGGGCAGTCGGATTGCGTGTGTACTCACCCCTGCCTTACCACAGTCCAAGACACCAAGGCTGAGTACCAAGTCATGAGGCATCAGGTTGTATCCTTGTTTATTTTATAGTGAAACAAGCAAACAAACGCATTTCTCTGGCCACATGTCTTAACTAAAGTGGGAAAATAAAATAAACTGACATTTCAAAGAAAGTGAAAGATCAACATGTGCCCCATCCCTTCATTTTTGTTTGTGTCTCCCTGGATCCTCAGGCCTTTTAGTTTGAGACCCCAGGTGAAGGTATTATTCTGCTAAAGAACAAATACTACTGGGAGGAGCCATTTAGCCTTATCAGTCATTAGCACCTCCCTGGGAATATGCTTATCAGATGCCCTGCAGCCCTCAGGCAGGTGGTGAGAGCAGGTTTGATAAAAAAGAGAGAAGGAAGGAAAAAGTATCAAGAATGGTATCTGGAGAAGGCCACCCTGGGGTTTACTCTAGATCACAAAGCCTGTTCTTACTGACATTCTTGTAATCACTTTATTTTAAAATTGGAATCATTTCCTCTTCAGTATATTGAAAAAAATCATTTAATATTTTTACTGGTCTCCTTCTGCCTCCTGGTTTCAAGCTTCCCCCCTTACCTGGCACATACTCTTAAATAAACATAGAATTGATTCAGCAATATCATAATCTTTATATCTGAAATTTCATTTTTGTTTGATACTGGTGTCTCTAAATTAATTATTGGTCAATAGGAACTCATGTATTTGTTTCAATGCCACATGTGCATTGGAACAAACATGTTTAACATGTTTAAGGAAAGTGTAAAGATACTTATAATGACTGTGAGCATCTGAGTGATGAGTATATTGACCTAAATATAAAACAACAGGAAAACTAGACCCCAGAACCGAATGAGTTAATATGCAACATACTACTTGTGTGTGTTTGGCCAAGTTATTTAACTTCTCTCAGCCTCAGTTTATCCCTTTTTAAATCCCTACCTATATATCCCAGTCTTGATTTGAGCATCAAGAATAGTGGATAAGAAATATTTTGTAGGGACGTCTGGGTGGCTCAGTCGGTTAAGCGTCTGCCTTTGGCTCAGGTCATGATCCCAGAGTCCTGGGATCGAGCCCTGCATTGGACTTCCTGCTCATCAGAGAGCCTGTTTCTTCCCCTGCCCCTCACCCCACTCATGCTCTCTCTCTCTCTTGCTCTCTCTCTCTCAAAAAAATAAATAAAATCTTAAAAAAAATATAATTTGTAAATGATGAAGTCTGGTTCTGTAAATACAAAGCATCATTATCAAATCAAATTTACTACAGTTAGAAAACCTCCATGCAGATAGACTTCATGTGTCTGAGTGTGTATGTGTGTGTGTGCATGCACGCACATGAGATAATTCAACATTCTGAGGTAGATTTTAATCTCTTATGTTTATGGATGTGAAAATTGAAGCTGAGAGCAAAGAAATTTGCACAAAGTTATGTCGTTAGTAAGGGAAGTTTCAGGCTTCAAATCCAATTCTAAACAAATTGTCAACACACCAAAACAAAACTAAAGTTCCAAATGATTCTCAGTTTCCACAGTAGTACTTATAAAGGCTAAATAATGAAGAATATCAGAATATATCTGCCACCCCAAAATATGCTCCTTTGGCATATGGATTATTTTGAGCTGAAGGCAATTGAGAAGTAACAGATGCAGAAAGAAGCCTTCTCAGAGCTTTCCTTATCTGACTAAAAGCAGAGACTTTTAAGAGGCCTGACTTAATTCTCCTCTCCAGGGGAGTTTTATTGTTACAAAGAAAATAGAAAGTTGGCATCCAAGATGATTCTACACAGACAAATCTTACCAAAATAAACTTTATCTTACATTAGTTTTCCCAAACATTTATCTTCTCATAATTTACCACCCCTGGAAGCCCCAACCCCCTTTCTTTTGTCTGGTCACTTCTCTATAAATTATTGTCAATTGTCAAAATGGCATATAACTTTCCAAGTCTGATTGCTCTTTGGGTTGTCTATTCTTTTTTGTATAGAAATCATCAATTAAATTTGTACACCAAACTCTCGTTATTCTGATTTTTCTTGTTATTCTCTTGTTTGCTAGTTTAATTCACAGTCCCTGGAAATTGAATTTAAGAGGGTAGAGGAAACAATTTTCCTCCATTACAATGACATTGTATACCATTTGATATAATCATGTTTTAGAAATATCATTATTATTCCTTTTTTATGAGGAACATTTTCATTGTCTTGATTCTGACTTGAAGTTGATCTTTACATATACTTTTAAGAACACTGTGTCAAAAATGGACAATACACAACAAACATGTCAAAGTATACTTAACCTCAATATAAGTCAAGAAAATGTAAATTAAACCATGATACAATAATTTTCAGCCATCAGACTGACAAAAATACAGGAACATTCAAATCTCTCAAGGATGTGGGAAAACAGGAATACATTTTTACTGAAGATTAAATAGACAGCATTTTAGAAATTGGTCAATGTTAATTACAAAAAAAAAATTAATAAAATCTTCTAATCTTTGTCTAAGCAATTGCACTTTGGAGAATCAGCCCTACAGAAGTAATAATAAAATTAAACTCATCTCAATACATGTATAAGGAAATGTGTATGAGGATGTAAACTGTTAGTGTTGTTGTTGTTGTTGTTTTTAAGGTGGAACAAACAAAACTGAAACATCTGACCACCTACCAACTAGGAAAATAGTGGAAATCATAGTCTATAGATCTGTGTGATATCATACAGCCATTTAAAATGTATTGACTTGTAGAATGTCTATAAACTTAAGTGAAAAAGCAAAATAAAAAATTATCTGTTTTTCATAATCTTATTTTTTTAACAAACTAAAAAATAAGAAAACACCTTTTCCACCCTGTCTTAACTTACATACATATGCATGCATACATATATAAATAGGCAAGAGCAAAAAATGAATCATCAAGTACTTACAAATTGAGATAAGCCGTCAAAGAGAAGATAGAGATTTCTTTCCATAAAAGTCTTTATTTTTAACATAATAAAGCAAACACACTTTATTTTTGTGATTTATAGTGAAACAATAAAATTTTTAAAAAATGACTAGCTCAGAGTTTTCAGTCTTCTTTGGTGAATAGAAATTTTGAGATAGCCAAGCAAATGAACCCTTTCGGGAAATGATATAAAAGCAGAAATTAGAGGTGTCATCTTGAATGTATCCTTATGTAAGAAAGCCAATGCAGTCATAGCAAAACCACAACTTAAAAATAGTACTCATCTCACTACCTGTGATGGTTAGTTTTATGCGTCAACTTGGCTAGGTCATAGTACCCAGTTACTTAATCAAACACTAATTTAAATGTTGTGAAAGTATTTTGCAGATATGGTTAGCATCTACAATCAGTTGACTTTAAGGAAATTACTCAATAATGTGAGTGGGCTTCCTCTAATCAGTTGAAGAGCAAAAACTGAGTTTTCCTATAAAAGAAATTCTGCCTCAGGATTGCAGCATTAACTCCTGCCTGAGGTTCAGTCCTGCCAGCCTCCTCATAAATTTTGGACTCGCCAGTCTTCATAATCATGTAAACCAGTTCCTTAATAGGGTTGTGTGTGTATGTATGAGAGAGAGAGAGAGAGAGAGAGACACTACTGTTTTTGTTTATTTGGAGAACCCTGACTGATATATTACCTTCCTTTAAAATCTAGCCTGCCTTTTGTAAAATTATTAGTCTAACCAAATTTCAAGCATTTATTTAAAATATGTTTTAGTAGTGAACATCTAAATCAGTATACATGGACCAAAGTGCTGATGACTTCCTGTAGTTTTCATGTAAAAGCTTCTATGGAAGCTAATGCTGTCTATAGACATGACATCATTAGTAGCCCCTCAAACCATCTGCTGGACCTTCAAAGAAGAAATACACATCTGTTAACAGAAACCTTCTGGATCTCCCCAGAAATACCAAATTATGTTTTAATAAGGGCAGTAATTTCTTATGAGGTATTTTTAAAGTGCCCTTAAGTAAACAAAGACCTAAAAGTGAAGAAAAGCAAACAAATGAACAGACAAAAACTTCACAGTAAGTCCATTTTAAAATGATTAAGATGACATTCATAAAAAGTGTCATAAAGCAATAGTTAAATGTGGGACCAATACTCTGATACTTTTTATGTAATTAGTTTTATCTTTAAACAAATTAGTAAATAAAATAACGTAATTGTCAGTCAACTTTTCATCAAGTACAGAAATTCCTCTAAGCAAAGATTGAACTAGACAGATAAGATTTTTTAATTCTTGCAATTTCAGTGAAGATTGTAATTTTTTTTCATGTACTCAAAAAGGCCTTAAGCGCATAGGCCATTATAAATAGTGAATCAGAAAGATTGTTTGACATAGGGTTATCTCCTTTTCATTTATCTCCCTAGACCCATCTCCTCATGCTAGTACCCTCTGGCCTTATTTCCATTGGTAATAATCTGTAATTTCTGCTATTTTCTCTTTTCAGTACCTCTAAGAGTCAGATTTTCCTTAGGACATATTACCTATTTATAGCCACTTAGAACATTTTACACCAATTGGCACTTTGGAGCTGTATCTGGCGGTGTAACTAGCATTTACAGGGTTTCTGTAGACTTTTATTACATGGTGTGACATTAGATTGATGGACTGTCTCAATCTTATTCTCTGTCAATTGTACACTGATCCGTGACAGCATAATGGATATGTGACAGTGTTTGGAAGGGTGAGAACGAGTACAGTAACATTTTGGGGAGGATGGATATCAAAGTTCCTTTTAATACTCTTCTTAATTTTCCTCTCATACTAAAATTTTAAAAAGCTGCCAACATAGAATATGCCAATTTTCTTTATTAGAAAAAAAATGGTACCTGTTTTAGACAAACGGTATTAGATATGATGGCAAAATAGCTGTCGATCACGCTGAGCAGGGCTATTAGGCATTCCCTATAGCAAGGAGACTTCCAAGAACCTTCTCAGAAGGGAATCATGTTATGCTGCAGTCTGGGTCAAAGGTTGTTACATCTAGGAAGATATTCTCTGTTGAGGGAGGAGAAGAAGAAGGGCTTACTACTCTCACAGCAGGGAATTACCCAGGACTTGCCTGAGGAGATAGTTGAATCTTCCCCTAAGCAGGCATTTGGAGGCTGTGCCAAGGAACATGCTTCTGTGACTAGCCAGAGAGCCTTTGAACACGCGACAATTTCAGGTTTATTTACTGTTTCAAAGTTCCACCAATGTCCTCTTTTGAGGGGCAGGAAAAAGAGCAAAAACATTTTCAGCTCTTTTTTTCCCTTCTGAAATGTCATAAATAATACCCTTAAGCCTGTGCTTCTTGTTTTGTTGGTGAGACAGGTGCTAAGAAGCTTCAAGGTAGTGGCAGAGAGAGGACAAGTTAGTTGAGCTGTGAGTAGTAAGTGAAACGCACTTACGGGGAAGAGCTGTGACTTACCCTCGGCTTTGTTTCAGCAGAAACGGGAGTCATGGTTCACGGAGCTCAAATAGGTGGGAGGGCAGCCTGGAGTATGTGACATGGTAATGGATACAAGACATAGAGCCTGGGAAAGGTGCTCAACTCCGCAACAAATAACCAGTCAGGGGTGCATGTGGTCTATTCTTTGCCTAGAGCAGTTTAACTGAAGGTTTGGAAACTGTGAGAATCAGTCTTACTCACTTAAACTTTATTAGGAGCCATGTGATGCTTTTATTTTTGGAAGGGTATTTTGAAATTTTTATGCATGGCAAATGTATAATAAAAAATCTGTTTTATTGCCGTGGGTCAATGCTAAACATGCACACATACATACAAGCATACACACACTGACCCAAGGTTCTCTCAGTCTTAAAAGAAGTGAGAACAGTACACAGAACACAAAGATAACAAAGGCCCTGAATGTGCCAGTGGCTTGGGTCAGAGAACAGGAAAGGTGAAGACTCAAAATCCTTGTCAACACAGGCAGGAGAAGACTTAACCCAAGTTGTCGAATACTGAGAGTCTAGCTGTAGAAGGGTCAAAAGACTATTGCAATCATGATCATGGCATTCTGCTGCTCACTAGGAATTGTTTCCACTCACAAACATGTTAATGTGACCCTCATCCACATAGGTACAATTCCCTGTGACTACAAACCCAGTGGAAATGATCAGCGTGACTTTGAGTCAGGCAGAAAATAGAATGTCCAACACAAAATAGCTTAAGCAATTAAGGATTGATTTACATGGTCAAAAAAGTTCAGAGGAAATGCTGACTCTATAACAATGGACCAGATCCTTTCCTGCTCTGCTTCTCCAGAACTCTTTTCAAAATGGGTGCCAGCAGCTGGTTGGACTTAGGCTTTCTCTTTTACAGCCAATGAAGTTTGGGATAGAATTGGCAACATGTAGAGGTCATGGGAAAGGATGGATACTTTTTTTAAATGTTTCTATCAAAAAGAAGACAAACAGGTACTGGGGAAAATGGGTAACAAATGTCAACTGCCGATCCTGTCATTATGCTTCCTCCCTACCATTTTACTTTTTAAGCTTCATCTTCCTTCATATCAATGATTAACTGGCCAGTCATTCATTTAGCCAATTAATCAGTCTGCAAACAATCATTGAGCACCTACCTTATGGCTTGTGTAATATACTAGGAGTACAATAATGCCTTTCCACTGTTGAGCAATTCTCACTGTAGTGAGAAAAAGAAATACAAAGTTAGATTAAAATGTTATGCATAAGTGCTGATTATGGGGATATATACAAAATACTATGGCAATATGTCTGTGCAGGAAGATGTCAATGAAGGTTTCACAGAAACTGGATATAAACTTTGAGGCCAATAGGAGCTCTGCAAGTCAGGGAGCAATTATGGGGAGAAGGAACAGTGTGTGCATAGGAAGGTGCTGGCGTGATAAAAGCACCCTGTGTTTTTGAGGAATAGTGAATGGTACACAGTAGCTGGAGGAGAGATTGTGAAGATAGGAGTCATAGAATTTGAACCCACAGAAATGGGCAGAATCCTACAACTTTCAGTCACACCAGCTCTGAGTCTCTACTCACTCCAGACATCCTAGGTGTGGGGAGTCACAGGGAACTGTTTTGACAGTGATCCAGAATGGGGCCAACCTGATCTGGGGTTGTTCAACAAATGTTTGCCAAATATCTTCTGTGTGCAAAGTCCTGGACTATCACAATGTGGCCTCAAATGGAGCCTTCCTACCAACAGGAAGTGCTCTGAATCATCTCTCTAAAACATGTCTTCTGTCTTTAAGCCCTTGTTCACTTCCTTTGCTCATTTTCTTTTTTTTTCTTATTATGATATGTTAGTCACCATACAGTACATCATTAGTTTTTGATGTAGTGTTCCATGATTCATTGTTTGCGTATAACACCCAGTGGTCAATGCAGTACATGCCCTCCTTAAACCATCACTGGGCTCCCCCCACTCCCTCCCCTCTAAAACCCTCAGTTTGTTTCCCAGAGTCCATAGTCCTTCATGGTTTGTCTCCCCCTCTGTTTCCGCCCCCTTCATTTTTCCCTTCTTTCTCCTAATGATCTCCCTGCTATTCCTGATGTTCCACAAGTAAGTGAAAACATATAATAATTGTCTTTCTCTGCTTGACTTATTTCAGTTAGCATAATCTCCTCCAGTTCCACCCATGTTGATGCAAATGTTGGATAATCATCCTTTCTGATGGCCAAGTAATATTCCATTGTATATATGGACCACATCTTCTTTATTCATTCATCTGTTGAAGGGCATCTTGGCCCCTTCCATAGTTTGGCTATTGTGGACAATGCTGCTATGAACATTGGGGTGCATATGGCTCTTCTCTTCACTACGTCTGTATCTTTGGGGTAAATACCCAGGAGTGCAATGGCTGGATCATAGGGTAGCTCAATTTTTAACTTTTTGAGGCACCCCCACACTGTTTTCCAAAGTGGCTGTACCAACTTGTATTCCCACCAATGGTGTAAGAGGGTTCCCCTTTCTCCAGATCCTTGCCAACATTTGTTGTTTCTTGCCTTGTCAATTTTTGCCATTCTAACTGGTGTAAGGTGGTATCTCAATGTGGTTTTGATTTGAATTTCCCTGATGACTAATGATGTTGAATATTTTTTCATGTGTCTATTAGCCATTCATATATCTTCATTGGGCAAGTATCTGTTCACATCCTCTGCCCATTTTTTTATTTGATTATTTGTTTTTTGGATATTGAGTTTGAGAAGTTCTTTATAAATCTCAGATACCAGCCTTTATCTGTAGTCTCATTTGCAAATATCTTCTCCCATTCCGTGGGTTGCCTCTTTGTTTTGTTGACTGTTTCCTTTGCTGTGCAGAAGCTTTTTATCTTGATGAAGTCCCCAAAGTTCATTTTCGTTTTTGTTTCCCTTGCCTTTGGAGACATGTCATGAAAGAAGTCGCTGTGGCCAAAGAGGTTACTGCCTATGTTCTCCTCTGTGGTTTTGATGGATTCCTGTCTCACATCAAGGTCTTTCATCCATTTAGAGTTTATCTTTGTGTATGGTGTGAGAGAATGGTTGAGTTTCATTCTTCTGTATATAGCTGTCCAATTTTCCCAGCACCATTTATTGAAGAGACTGTCTTTTTTTCCACTGGATGTTTCTTCCTGCTTTGTCGAAGATTAGTTGACCAAAGAGTTGAGGGTCCATTTCTGGAGTTTCTATTCTGTTCCATTGATCTATGCATCTGTTTTTGTGCCAGTACCATGTTGCCTTGGTAACACAGCTTTGTAGTATAGCTTGAAATTAGGCAATGTGATGCCCCTAGCTTTGTTTTTCTTTTTCAACATTTCCTTGGCGATTCGGGGTCTTTTCTGGTTCCACGTGAATTTTAGGATTGTTTGTTTTAGCACTCTGAAAAATGGCATTGGTATTGAAAGTATAGGTTGGCAAAGTATAGGGATGGCATTGAAAGTATAGGTTGTTCTGGGTAGCATAGACATTTTAACTATGTTTATTCTTCTGATCCATGAACATGGAATGTTTTTCCATCTTTTTGTGTCTTCTTCAATGTCTTTCATCAGTGTTCTGTAGCTTTTAAAATATATATCCTTTACCTCTTTGGTTAGGTTTATTCCAAGATATCATATGGGTTTTGATGCTATTGTAAATGGAATCAATTCCCTAATTTCTCTTTCTTCAGTCTCGTTAGTGTATAGAAATGCAACTGATTTCTGTGCATTGATTTTCTATCCTGCCACATTACTGAATTGCTGTATGAGTTCTAGTAATTTGGAGGGTGGAGTCTTTTCGGTTTTCCACATAAAGTATCATGTCATCTGCAAAGAGAGAGAGTGACTTCTTCTTTGCCTATTTGAATACCTTTTATTTCTTTTTGTTGTCTGATTGCTGTTGCTAGGATTTCTAGTACTATGTTGAACAATAATGGCAAGAGTGGGCATCCTTGTCGTGTTCCTGATCTTAAGGGAAAGGGTCTCAGCTTTTCCCCATTGAGAATGATATTCACTGTGGGCTTTTCATAGATGGTTTTTATGAAATTGAGGAATATGCCCTCTATCCCTACACTCTGAAAGGTTTTAATCAGGAAGGGATGCTGTATTCTGTCAAATGCTTTTTCTGCATCAATCGAGAAGACCATATGATTCTTGTCTCTTCTCTTATTAATGTGTTCTATCACACTGATTGATTTGTGAATGTTGAACCATGCTTGCATCCCAGGGATGAATCCCACCTGGTTGTGATGGATAATCCTTTTTATGTACTGTTGAATCTTATTAGCTAGGATCTTGTTGAGAAATTTGGCATCCATATTCATCAGGGATATCAGTCTGCAATTCTCCTTTTTAATGGGGTCTTTGCTGGTTTGGGGATCAGAGATCAATGAATTAGAAACCAGAAATACAGTAGAGGAGATCAATGAAACTAAGAGCTGGTTCTTTGAAAGAATTAATAAGATCGATAAACCACTGGCCAAACTTACCCAAAAGAAAAGAGAAAGGACCCAAATTAATAAAATTATGAATGAAAAGGGAGAGATCACAACTAACACCAAGGAAATAGAAACAATCATCACAAACTATTATAACAAGTATATGCCAATAAATTAAGCAACCTGGAAGAAATGGATGCCTTCCTGGAAACCTATAAACTACCAAGACTGAAACAGGAAGAGATTGACAGATTGGCAATCTAAATAGGCCAATATCCAGTAACAAGATCGAAGCAGTGATCAAAAACCTCCCAAAAAATAAGAGTCCAGGGCCTGATGGATTCCCTGCTCATTTTTTTAAAGATGATCTTCCTTTTTTGATAACTAAAGATGTTCACACCACATAGGAATTTTTGTATTCATTCAACTTTGGTCTTCAATATGTGTCTACCTTTACGTTCTTTTTCAAACCCTAACACCCAATTTCTAACGATATTTTTCTCCTCCTCTTCCCTGGTTCCCAGCTGTCAAGCCCCCCACAGGAATACTCAGCACTTTCTAAGGAAAGATGCTCAGCCAACCTACTCACTGGTTATTTCAGTGTTAAATACGCTCACGATTCTGCCTGAAGGAGTCCAATATGGTGAGACCCTTCCATCTTCTTTTTCCTCCCTGGTGCTTTGTTTCATCATTTATTACTTCCCACTCTTATTATCTTCCTCTCTACTGACTCCTGCCCATTGACATTCAAAGATGCTCAGATAATTCATCCTCCCCAAACAATGAAACGTGAAAACGTATATATTGATTCTAGTCTCTTTTCCAAATCCTTCTTTACAGAAGAGTGGTTTATCCTTGCCCTTTTCATATCTTAACTATGTACTCATTCCTTAAACTACTGAAATGAACTTTCTAAACAGGTTTGGTCACATGGTTTGTGGGGCCCAGTGCAAGACGAAATTATAGAGTCCTTTGTTTACAAAGCAGGAGAATGATTTCTTCTTCTCTAATTCAAAGTACCTTTCTCAACCTGTCATAAAACTTTTTATTTGTCCTTTAATGTCACACTTTCTTGGGTACAGGGATATTCAGAGAATGAGTACAGACCCTCCCAGGTGCCCAGCGTTCCACCTTGAGACTCAGTACACAGGGCATGTCCCCACTTGTGTCTGTACCCAGGAAACCTCTAGGGTGAAGGGCAACAGGGACAACACTGTATCCAGGCAAAAACTCCAGTTAAAGGTGTCATCAGCTCTCCCCTGGTTATTGCAATAGCTTTCTACTCATTGCTCTGCGTTGCCTCCCCAGAATATTTCCAACAAAATTATCATTCTTTTTTTTAAACATGTGTCAAGTCATGCCATTTCTGTGCACCAAACCTTCCAGTGACTGATTTCCCTCTCACTTCGGGTAAAAGCCAAATTCCTTAGAAAGTCTGCTAAGACTGTGTGGTTTGGCCCCATGCTGTCACCCTTTCCTCATCTCCTGACATTCTGCTTGCCTCATAAACTACACTGGCCTCTCTGCTATTCCTCAGCCATCCAAACATGTTCCTACTTCATGGAGTATGCACTTGCTGTTTATGCAAAATAGGAATTTTATTGTCTCACATATGTTGAAGGTTCGGGGTTTGACCACCATCAGGCAAGGCTTGATTTTGGCATCAAACAGGAGGATGAGAAACCTGGCACTGCATGCTGCAGTCAGCTCTCCTCAGTCATCACTTCAGCCTTGCCTCTACAAAAAACCAAAAACCAAAAAAGAACAATAGGCTTATCAACTTAGGAACACCAACAGATAGAGTGTCTCTTTCCAGTAGGTCTAGAACATTTGTTTGAGAGTTCACATTGAATTGGGGTTACGTGCCCATCTCAAAAAAAAAAAAAAGTGACTAAAGTATTTGATACTTTGACCAGAACTGAATTATGTGCTCACACATGGAGTCTGTGGGAAAGGAAAAAGAGTAAGAGACAAGTGCTTCCTGAAAGGAAAATATCTTATTTCTTAACATAAAATATATGTCAAATGCAGCTATTTAATGGAATACCATGTTATCATTAAGGCCGGTCTTTTGAAGAGTATTATATTTAACGACATAAAAGGCTCCTGATATACTGTTAAATTTAAAAATAAGATATTAAATGAGTAAGAGTAAGTGAGTGAGAGAAGAAAGAAAGCAAATTCTGGAAAAGAAAAAATGAGACATCAAGAGAATAATCCTGGAATATAGGAAATATGCAAGGAATTTGTTTTCTTTATTTCTTTATGTTGTTAATATTTTCTACTGTGATCATGTTATTGCATAAAAAGATAAATATTCTTAGATGCTTAGATAAACAGATGAGGGTAAATATAAAATTCAGTGGGGCAAAGAGTTCCTGAGGATAGCTTTTGTAGTCTTGGCTTTGTGGGTACTAAACCTGGATTCACCAGTGACTGTACATATAACCTTGTACAAGTGACTTGACTTCTCATACCTTAATTTCTTTATCTGTAAGGTACAAATGATAGTGCCTTCTTTATAGGATTGTGACAGGGAATAAATGATCTCTATAAAGTGCAGGATTCAGCTCCATGGTAAGGACTTAAAAATGTTACCATCACTGAGAGTTAGACCTGGGTAGAGGCGGGCAAAAAAGAGAGACAGACTCCATGATTTTATGTGAAGTTATCCATTCTTATAGGATGATCATCTTATAATTTTTTATTTTATTTTTTTTAAAGATTTGTATTTATTTATTTGACAGAGATAGAGACAGCCAGCGAGAGAGGGAACACAAGCAGGGGGAGTGGGAGAGGAAGAAGCAGGCTCATAGCGGAGGAGCCTGATGTGGGGCTCAATCCCATAATGCCGGGATCACGCCCTGAGCCAAAGGCAGACGCTTAACCGCTGTGCCACCCAGGAGCCCCCATCTTATAATTTTTTAAAGTAATGATTGGGTTTGCTTTTATAACTAGTGGCTGTCTGAGGTTGATTAAACCAGGACAACAGGAACCCCTTAGCCACATGAGAAAAAGAAAACACCGTGGCTTAACTTTACTTTCCTGCCAAGAATTAATCTAGGGTCTTTATTGATACACTAAGAATATCAGATTGCTATCATCATATCAGTCATGAGGGGATCAAAAAAGAGATAATGTAGGTGATTTAAGCCATGGCTATGGGCATCCTTCAGGTAATTCTGCAGAACTCATTCCAACAAGAACCCCACTCCCCAAACCGTCTGCAACACACACACACACACACACACACACACACACACACACACACACGCTTTTTTTTTAAATTTGCCTCACAGTGAAATCTTTGTGGCCCTCATGTCAGCTGCCCTGACCATTAAGCAGGTGCCTAATTTTTTAAAGAAAATAATTTTTAACTTGTGCCTATTGGATGAGAAAACAAGAGAGGAGAATGTCACTGGGTGCTGACTATCAAATAATTGGAGTCCTCATGAAGAGGCCCTAGATGACACAGCAGCGTTAAATAAAAGATAAAATGGGAACAAGACTCTTTGAATAATACCGCCTGAAAGCAGTTTCCTTCTTGAACTAGGGCACTGTGGATCTGAAAGCCACAAATTTTAGAGAATCATGCGGGCCTGAGACTTTGATTGTATAGTTAATAAAGGATAAAAAAAAAATCTTCATCTCATGTAGTTGATGACATGCAAAACAAATTCAAGATGTTCAGTGACAGAGTTGCAAGAATTCCATTAAAAAATGAAACAGGAGCTAAGGCTGTTCTTTTAACTGTTCACAAACTTAGACCTATAGAATCAGATGGATTTTTTTTTTTAACTACTGTATTGAAGTTTGGGGACAGAGGCTTACTTTAGATATTAATTCTCTAGATGCCTGTATCATCTTTATACTGCCAGAGATTTGACAACAAAAATTAAATGCCTAAGGAGTTTTTAATGTATCAAAAAAAAGAAAATGTTCTCCAACTGGGAGTGTGTTTTAGGAAGACCTCTCCTCCCTTTCTTCCATTCATTCTCTGGAGTCATTGCTTCTGTGTCAAGGAAGCCAGTATATTTGACTTTTGGCTCAAGCCAGTGAGCCCAAGGCTCCCTGATAGCTTGTGTTCTTTCCCAGAATTGCAAAGTTTGAATTTGAGAGAAAATAAATATATTCTACATTTGTAAATGTAGTCATTCTGTTATAAGCACATTCTTCTGCCAATATTGATGATATTAAAAGGTTAATGACAAAAATATAAGGAATGAGCCAGCCAGTAAGACTCCAGGCAGAAAAAGAATTGTCTGGCCAGATGATATAATTCCAAAAAAGATAAAAGGGGTTAAGACTCCATTTAGTCAAGTACAACACCAGGATACCAAAGTTCCAAAAATTAAGTTTGACTGATATAAGCAAGAGACGAACATACCATCATTTTAAAGAAATGAAAGAGGAAATTTCAGAGATGGGGCACAGAGGTGAACAATGGGATGAATCTTTCCTTTGTGGCAAGATCTATGGCCCTTCCTGTCAGACTGTGTCTGTAGTTGTCATAATCATTTTAGGAAAATATCCTGAAAACATTCTCTTAATGTATATATTTTTGCTTCTTTTTGCTATATTCTGGGAATATCCTTAGATGTGGTAAAGGTCACTGAACTTTTTTATTTCTATTTAATGAAACTCTTTTTTTATGCTAAGTTCCTATCAATGTGAATATTATTTCATGCTTTTAGCAATCACAGAGTGTTTATGTTCTGCTCATTGCATCTTCTTAATGAAGAGAACTTTGCTATAGTCTTGACCTCTTTTTTCCCCCAGACTATTTTCAACCAGGGTAGGCCAGTTGAACTTGAATCTGTTTCTCCTCTGTGCTTGATCAAATCTGTAATGGGGGCAGGGGTTGGGGGTGCTAAGGGGAGAATAGAGGCCTGTGCTGTGAAAAATGGTAAATGAGTTTAAAGGTGCCGTCCTCACAACCCTTTAATCTTGTCAAGTCATTGTTCTTTTTCTTTCCTTAGGAATTATTTATGCATGGAAATGGAGATTTTATTCTACTAACATAATCAGGCCATTCAGGGACAAGAATGCAGGATTCTTGGCCCTTGGGCAATGATCTTATTTGACTGATACTATCGCCTGATCTTCCCTGTGGAAGTAAATAAAGAAATCTAAAATCTCTTTGCTTAATTTTCCTTGTAAAGAGAAATATGACTAAATGTCTGCCAGTTGATAAGAACTTATGCTGCCATGGGGACAGTTGATGACTGGGATATTTTAGTTTTATTATAAAATTACTTACACTTCAGGGAAATACAAATCAAAACCACAATGAGATACCACCTCACAGCTGGTCAGAATGGCTAGAATTAACAAGTCAGGAAACAACAAATGCTGACTAGGATGTGGAGAAAGGGAAACCCTTTTACACTGTTGGTGGGAATGCAAGCTGGTACAGCTACACTTGTATGGAGGCTCCTCAAAAAGTTAAAAATAGAGCTACCCAACAACCCAGCAATTGCACTACTAGGCATTTACCCTGAAGATACAAATGTAGTGATCGGAAGGGGCACCTGCACCCCAGTGTTTATAGCAGCAATGTTCACAATAGCCAAACCATGGAAAAAGTCCAGATGAATGGATAAATAAGATGTGATGTAGATAGATAGATGATAGATGATAGATAGATAATGGGATATTACTCAGCCATCAAAAAATGAAATCTTGCATTTGCAACGACGTGGGTGGAACTAGAGGGTATTATGCTAAGTGAAATAAGTGAATCAAAGACAATTATCATGATTTCACTCATATGTGGAATTTAAGAAACTAAAGAGGAGCATAGAGGAAGGGAGGGAAAAATAAAACAAGACAAAATCGGAGAGGGATACAAACCATAAGAGACTCTTAACCATAGGAAACAAACTGAGGGTTGCTGGAGATGAGGGGAGTAGAGGGATGGGGTAACTGGGTGATGGGCATTAAGGAAGGCACGTGATGTAATGAGCACTGGGTATTATGTAAAACTGATGAATCACTGATCTCTACCTCTGAAACTAATAATATACTATATGTAATTAATTGGATTTAAATAAAATTAAATAAAATTTACAAAATTACTTAGACTTAATTGCAAATAGGGCTTCAGATATATATCCAGTTGTGTGTGTGTGTAGGTGTGTATATATATATATACACACACCTACACACACACACACATATATATACACAAATATATATTAAAATTTCATATTTTAATCTTTCCATCTGATTTAGTTTTTTAAGGTTTTGTAAGGAATTTATTTTGTATGACAGAATGGAGGAATCTATCTTTTCTGTGAATTTCATAGGTGAGAAGTAGTTTTAGAACCCTCTGAATTTGTATCTAATTTATAATTATGAAAGAATTTCCTCTTATAAGAATGACTCAGTATGAAAGATCTAGTGGGGGATCATTGAACAGAGTGTCATGCAGCAGTTACCAATCTCAGAAGATTCCAACTGCTTCTATCTACTGCATCTTGGTATTGGTATTGCTAAGGAAAACACAGCTCAATCAAGCACTGGATGAGACAAGGCTTTGCTCACATAGAGAAGAGAGAGCAAGATCAGTTTCCATAGTGGGCATTGGTCACCCTTGACCAGTAGGTTTGTCCCAGCAGTCCACACAAGACAACTCACATATGCTCACACATATGTGTTGCAGTGGAAAGACCCCATGTTCTCCACATGGAGGATAGATATAGCAGTGGAATTGGCTAGGTGCCATATGATGCACAAGATTAAGCAGAACAAAAGGGCACACACTGAGCATTAAACAACAAAAGATAGTCCCACACAAGTTGATAAACCTGGCACAAACTAAGTAGGCTATTTATCACTTGGTAAGGAAGTATGCCAGGCCCAAGATCCATTCTTTTGGGAGCCGAAAGACACAAGATTGCCTTTCCCAACAAGGGTGAACACAGATCTTTGTCCATTAAGTATTTAGTCCCAAGGATAGTTGTCCTACTGGTTGGGAAGTTTGGTTATAATTGTGAGGAAATGGAACCATTTTGAAGAGATGTGTTAATACAACCTTTTAATGGTCAGAGTCATGCCTTAACTATGTTGTATACTCTGATTGATGGAACCATTTTCTCATCAAAATATCAGGACCCTTTTCTTATCCTGGGCTAGATTTATTATCAATTTCTTATCTATCCATGGGCACCAAGACAACTTTTGTAGTTTCTGTCCTGAAAGAAGGCTTAGTTATATATGACACAGATTGGAAGGGAGGCCCAAATCCATGACACTCGGAATTAGGGTCAGGAAAAAGATAGATGCTAATATATGGTGGAAAGTTAAGTAGCAGATTATTTAAGGCTTTCTAAGGAATATTTTATCCAGTTTCCAGTTGAATTCAAGATTTAAGCCACTAAGTAATCATGAGAAAAGCAATCTGCAGGAAACTGTATAGGTAGATGATAGCCAGTGGGAAGGTGCAAAAAAGGAATAGGATTTCATAATCAGAGGTCAGAATTTAGGAGTAGAACATTGACTCCTGGGTTTTGTTGGGATTTTTTTGTTTTGTTTTGTTTTGTTTTGTTTTGTTTTGCTTTGGTTTTTTGTGGCTACACAACTGGGATTTGTTCTCAAGAAAACAAATCAAAAGTTGAATCACCAAGAAATCAGGGCATTTAAGACATGACTAGAACCAGACATAAAGCTGATCATGTTTCATTAGTGATTTAGAGTCTCTCAAATTATCCATTTTGGGGGCCAGACTTGATTGTAGAACTTGAGATAAAGAAATGCCAGAGAATACTGCAAAAGGCAAGGGTGAATGAACTGGGCATTTCAAAATGGCCAAGCAAAATCAGTGTGTGTGTATGTTAATTCTTATAAAAATTGCCATCCTTACCAAATCTTGTTTGGTTTAGTTGAGTTATATAGATAGGTCCCACATTTTTCTTAATCCTAGAAGATCAATAGCTGCTGAGATTGAGAAAAGAGGATATTGAGGTTAGGAATTCTCCCACAGCATCCTTAATCCCAAATGATCAGTTCTTGATTTAGAGAGACAGTTATTCATTGCCTAACTCATTGATTAAGGAATTCCACAAGCAAATGATCGTCCTCACTGAGAGTCCAAATCAGCAGAATTCCCTTCTCTGAAGTTGGAGTCAAAATCCTAACAAATGTCCTACCACAAGCCATGGGTTGAGTTCTCTGGGAAGGAGACTTAGATGAATTAAAACTTATAGAAGGGAGAGAAGAAGGCAGCAGGACATAATAGGAGTGGTTGAGTTGTAATCTTGGCCTGATGACAACTTCTACCAATGACCAACCCCACAGAGGAATTCTGGAACAAAAACAATCTGTTAATGTTGTTCTGCACTGGGTGGACTAAAATGGCCTGGCATTTATAGACAACTCTCATCAGTCAGTTGGTGTGAGCTGCTCCCATAAGGGCATGACCGTGAGCAAGAAAGTTCTCTGCAGCTGAAGCCATCCCTGCGGGTGCTGCCAACTGAAGCTGGCCTGCCGCAGCCACCCTAGCAATTGGGACAAGTTTTTCTTGAAGGCAGCAAGTACTGTTTGGAAGGAGATCTGGAGACATCATCACAATGACCGCCACAACTTCCCTTTCTGTCATAATAAAGGTATGTTGAAAAAACAAACAAAAAAATGCACATAAGAGTGGGTCTCTGGTTACGTACAAGAATTCACTAAATAAAGTGTATCATTATTTCCATCCTACAATTAATACTAATTTCTACATGCATTTTCTTCTTTATAAAATAAGGCTTTCTAAGCATTTTTCTCTAAGTAATGGCGGCAAAGTGCATCAATCATAGAATATATCAGTTTAGGGCCATGGACTTGGTTTTTGTTTTGTTTTGTTTTTGTTTATTTGTTTTTTAACGTGGGAGCTGTCAGTTGGGAAAACTTCTAATTGAGAGAGACTCAGGGCCGCTTTAAGTGGTAGAGCAGCAGTGTACAATGCAAACTTAATGGTTCAAAATCTGTTTAAGATTTTAACAGTTTTAAGGTTTCAAGACCCAGAATCTAAGAAGGAAGCACCTCTAATATTCCATATTTCTGGCGTATCGGATGTAAGTTCTACCCCTAAAAGACCATTCTGTTTTTCTTTATTTTAATGAAATATTATATTTTCTTTACAACTTAATATCAGAGCTGGTGAATTACTTCCCAAGTAAAACACCATCAAGTACAAATATTACAAAGGGTCTATGAGTTTTCTACAGGATCTATATCATGTTGTGCAATTTAAATATATACGATTTCTATAAATAAGAAAGAACCATTCACTTAATTTTTTTTTAAGATTTTACTTATTTATTTGATGGAGAGAGAGACAGCCAGCAAGAAAGGGGTGTGGGAGAGGAAGAAGCAGCCTCCCAGCAGAGGAGCCTAATGTGGAGCTTGATCCCAGGACTCTGGGATCACGACCTGAGCTGAAGGCAGACGCTTAATGACTGAGCCACCCAGGTGCCCCAAGAACCATTCACTTTAAATAGACTTTTCTGAGCACTCTTGTGCTCATGCAATAGTTGCAGCCAAGCATCCCAGTTGGAGAAGAGCTCCGAAGAAACACTCTGTAGAAGAAAAACCTGTCTCCCTGACCAGTGGCATAGAATGTAAGTGTAGAAAAGTACATAAGGAATTTCTCTTTACAGGCTCCTGGGACTGAGCTCCTTCACAGAGTCCTCCTGCACCCATGGGGACCATAGGTGAGTCTACACTGCCTAATCCTAGGACCCACATCTGGAAGAACAGACTAAGTTGATCTCATCCAACTGACTTTTCTCTTTATTAATTCCTTATTTAGCTGAACTATAAATATTATTAAACATTAGCTTATGAACTGCCAGAGCCCCATGCTGTTCAACAGATGAGGTTGGTGTGTTTTAATTGTATGCACTCTGAACATGCTTACTTTAGCTCCCCCTCTGTACTACACATTTTCCTAAATTCCAGTTATTGGAAAGATCTTTTTCCTTACAACTCAAGGCACAGATTTTCTTAATTTTTTTTCTGTTGGTGGGGGGGCAGGAGGTTGGTTTGGGGGCATGTGTGAGAGAATAGGAGGATTATGGGGGTGGAATGGGTTATGACATATTTTCATTTGCAGCTGCTACAACTCCCCTGTCTTAATCCAGCCCAGATCTCAGCAGAAACCTAACACCATTCTGGTGACCCTGGAACTGCACCAGTGCCTCACATCACCAAATAAGGTAAGTCGTTTGTTATCTGAGCCATAAATATTTACATCCACTAGTGACAAATGTATAAAGAGTGTAGAGTGACTGTGCAATTTCAGCTGCTCTCTTCAAGCCTGTCAATAGTTCCTCTTATCTCCCGAAAGCCCTAATGACTGATGTGTGCTAGTTGAATAAGAATGTCCTCCCCAGCTTGTTACCCTCTTCTAATTGTTCATTATGACCACATTAGTCACCTCAGAAGTTTTTATTTTCCTTTTAAATTTAAGGCCTGTTACATGAAATTGTTCAGACTGGCAAACATTCAGCAGCCTCCTGGTCTCCTCTTTCCTTCTTATGCTCCATCCCCATTGTTTCCCTAAACCGGGAAATCATCACTCTTTTTTCTTCTCTCTTTACTAACAGAATAGTGACAAAACAGTTCCCTTTTTTTTTCTTCATTCTCTCTTGCGTATAGATGACTTGGGAGGCTAAGTCTTAATAATGTGTCTAAGCAGTGCTTAGATGTACATTGATAACTTTCTAAATCTAACAAGTGGTTATGATATGAAAGTATTTTTAAGCAACCAAGTGAAAACTCTTTCAAATATTAACTGGCCTGAAACTGAGCATGCTAAAGGCAAAGTGGACCCTGTTTTATTCTTCTATCAAGAGCAGGACTAGTAAGAAAAATGGAACATCAGTAAGATCATGCTGTTGGTCTTCTCAACCAGGCCATTATATAGGGCTTGTATTTTTATGTAATTACTAGAAAAAGAACTCCAAAGGTTAGATAGAGTGATAAAAAAAATATATTCAATCAATTTGAAAGATGAGAGCTAACAATATCTAAAAATTTGGGTGATTCAACTTTAAAAGACCTGAGTCATTCTTGCTAAAAAGATGAGTGGACGAGTACTGACTAACTGCACATCTGCCTTCATCATAAGCATAACCTTTGAGAAAAATAGCTACAGATTTCCCTAAAACACTGTGATGGCTTGATGGCTAAAGTTCAAAGGCTAAATTATAGATCAGCCTCTGTGGGATTCTTCCTGCAGATAGAACTTGGATTTAGCAAGAACTTGAGCAGACCCCCGGAAACATTGGAGTTGCAGAATCATACCTGGAAAGAAGACTCAACTGACAATGCTTTGCAGATAATTTGAGCATAAAAAAAAAAAAATTAGTTGAATGAATGAATGAATGAGAAGAAAAGTTGAGAAAAACAAAAAAGAAAGAATCTTAAGAGAGAGGGCGTTCGACCTTTAAAAATCTTTATTAGAAAGCATGTGTTAGGAACTTAGCTCTTCTCATCTTTTTCGTGTGTGTGTGTGTGTGTGTGTGTGTGTGTGTAGTGTGTTGTGTGTTTGCATATCAGTGACTGATTAGGGTAACACTAGTTTTCATGAGTCAGTGACTTATAGAAAATTAAGCTAGAATGGACTGCAGAGATGGATTCACTTAGGAAGAGTTACATTTGTAGCCTTAAAAATTATTTGGAATTCAGTTACCTGAATTAACAGCCATGTGCTCAAGATAATTTTCAGTAACACATTGGCTGCTATTCAGGCTCAGAGGCATAGTTGCCTCTAGTATGCAACCTCCTTTTCACCTACTGCTTGGCCTTCTACTTTCTAAATATTCAGTGCCCTCTTAATGTTTCCTAGCTGAACAGAGTTCTTCCCTTCTCAACAGGGCTTTATATCCTCCATGCTCTCAAATTATCTTCTCCTCCCTGCCCAGCAAAGCTCCCATTTCCTGAATTACTTCTTTTCAGCTTGATATTCATGTGATTATTAAAATAATTGTCACTATGACTTACAGATTTGATCTCCCCAGGATATTTGCTTTTAAAAAGAGGAGTTTGCTAATACAAATTAATTTCTAATTGTTCAAATATTTATATGAGAAGAGATGGAAATATTTTAATTGGAAGACCTTTTGGTGGCTCTTATCTACTCATCCCTCTCTGGGCTGGGCACCTACTCCAACACTTACTCAAGAACTCCACCAAATAGTATACTATACACTCTCCTATGTTCTTTGGCAAGTGTCTTTCACCACAAAATTCTCAATGGATGGAGAACTACAGTTAGACAAATGCAATAAGGCTTAAAGGAGTCATCGTTAAAAATAGAAGTTACAATGGGGAAGGGTGTCCAGTATTGGAGATAATGTTCCATGGAGGCAGACCATCTGAGATCAAGATTTATGACCTTGGGACACATTTAACTGCTTATTCACCATTTCCTTATCTATAAAATGGGAATACATGCTGTTGCTCTGTGGATCTACGAAGTAATATATGTGAACATGATGAGTAAAATAAGCATCTTAAATAGAAACCATTGTTGTTATCTACCAGTAGAGAGTATAAGTAGGATGCTTAAGGTGTAATCATTTAAGGTGTAATTCATTGGCCACATCTTCTCCTTTGAAGAACAAATCTTCTGAAAGTATGATCAGTATTTCATTGTTTCAATTTTTTTTCTCCTTAAAATACAATTCAGTGTTGAGATTTCAAAATAAAGATGCAAAGAAACAAATCATTTTTGTCCATCTTTATTCTGCTTCTCAGACTTTTCTTTTTAAGTTTGGGAATAAATAGTGTCAGATAGTATGTATAGTATGTAGGGAGACCTAATAAATTGGTCAGAGCACAGAACACATAAGTCATAATCAGAAGCCCTCAAAACTACCCTTGACTGTTGTTTTTCAACAATAGACCTTGGGAGTGTCACCAAATCTCACTGAGCCTTGGTTTTCTTACTGTTTGAAAGGAGATAATTCAGGGGCGCCTGGGTGGCCCAGTCAGTTAAGCATCTGCCCTTGGCTCAGGTCACGGTCCCAGGCCCTGAGATTGAGCCTGGTGTCGGGCTCCCTGCTGAGCAGGGAGCTTGCTTCTCCCTCTCCCTCTGCTGTTCCCCCCACTTGTCTCTCACTCTCTCTCTCTCTCTCTCTCTCTCTCAAATAAATAAATAAATAAAATATTTTTTTAAAATGAAAGGCGATAATTCAGCCATTTATTCAAGAAATACCTTAAGCACATTCTTTTTTTTTTATTTTAATTTTTTTAATTATATTATGTTAGTCACCATACAGTACATCCCTGGTTTCCGATGTAAAGCTCGATGCTTCATTAGTTGCGTATAACACCCAGTGCACCATGCAACATGTGCCCTCCTCACTACCCATCACCAGTCCATCCCATTCCCCCACCCCCCTCCCCTCTGAAGCCCTCAGTTTGTTTCTCAGAGTCCATAGTCTCTCATGCTTCATTCCCCCTTCTGATTACCCCCCTTCTTTATCCCTTTCTTCCCCTACCGATCATCCTAGTTCTTATGTTCCATAGATGAGAGAAATCATATGATAATTGTCTTTCTCTGCTTGACTTATTTCACTTAGCATTATCTCCTCCAGTGCCGTCCATGTTGCAGCAAATGTTGAGAATTCGTTCTTTCTGATAGCTGAGTAATATTCCATTGTATATATGGACCACAGCTTCTTAATCCAGTCATCTGTTGAAGGGCATCTCGGCTCCTTCCATGATTTGGCTATTGTGGACAATGCAGCTATGAACATTGGGGTGCATATGGCCCTTCTCTTTACTACGTCTGTATCTTTGGGGTAAACACCCAGTAGTGCAATGGCTGGGTCATAGGGTAGTTCAATTTTTAACTTTTTAAGGGACCTCCACACTGTTTTCCAGAGTGGCTGTACCAACTTGCATTCCCACCAACAATGTAGGAGGGATCCCCTTTCTCCACATCCTCTCCAACAATTGTTGTTTCTTGCCTTGTCTATCTTTGCCATTCTAACTGGCGTAAGGTGGTATCTCAGTGTGGTTTTGATTTGAATTTCCCTGATGGCTAATGATTTTGAACATTTTTTCATGTGTCTGTTAGCCATTTGTATGTCTTCATTGGAAAAGTGTCTGTTCATATCTTCTGCCCATTTTATGATTTGTTTATTTGTTTCTCGTGTATTGAGTTTGAGAAGTTCTTTGTAGATCTTGGATACCAGTCCTTTATCTGTGGTGTCCTTTGCAAATATATTCTCCCATTCCGTGGGCTGTCTCTTAGTTTTTTTGACTGTTTCCTTGGCTGTGCAGAAGCTCTTTATCCTGATAAAGTCCCATAAGTTCATTTTATCTTTTATTTCTCTTGCCTTTGGAGATGTGTCGTGAAAAAGGTTGCTCTGGCCGATGTCATAGAAGTTGTTGCCTATGTTCTCCTCTAGAATTTTGATGGATTCCTGTCTCACATTGAGGTCTTTCATCCATTTGGAGTTTATTTTTGTGTATGGTGTGAGAGAGTGGTCAAGTTTCATTCTTTTGCATGTAGCTGTCCAATTTTCCCAGCACCATTTATTGAAGAGACTGTCTTTTTTCCACCGGATGTTTTTTCCTGCTTTATCAAAGATTAGTTGCCCAAAGAGCCGAGGGTCCATTTCTGGGTTCTCTATTCTGTTCCATTGGTCGATGTGTCTGTTTTTGTGCCAGTACCATGCTGTCTTTGTGATCACAGCTTTGTAGTACAGCTCGAAATCCGGCATTGTGATGCCCCCAGCTTTGTTTTTCCTTTTCAACAGTTCCTTGGAGATTCGGGGCCTTTTCTGGTTCCATACAAATTTAAGGACTATTTGTTCCAGTTCTTTGAAAAATGTCCTCGGTATTTTGATCGGGATAGCATTGAAAGTGTAGATTGCTCTGGGTAGTATGGACATTTTAACTATGTTAATTCTTCCAATCCATGAGCATGGAATATTTTTCCATCTTTTTATGTCTTCCTCAATATCTTTCAAAAGTGATCTATAGTTTCTAGCATATAGGTCCTTTACGTCTCTGGTTAAGTTAATTCCAAGGTAACGCATGGTTTTTGGTGTTATTGTAAATGGGATGGATTCCCTAATTTCTCTTTCTTCAGTCTCGTTATTCGTGTATAGAAATGCAACTGATTTCTGGGCATTGATTTTGTATCCTGCCACCTTACTGAATTGTTCTATAACTTCTAATAGTTTGGGAGTGGATTCCTTTGGGTTTTCCATATAGAGTATCATGTCATCTGCAAAGAGAGACAGTTTGACTTCTTCTTTGCCGATTTGGATACCTTTGATCCCTTTTTGTCTTCTGATTGCTGTTGCAAGGACTTCTAGTACTATGTTGAATAATAGTGGCGAGAGTGGGCATCCTTGTCGTGTTCCTGATCTTAAGGGAAAGGCTTCCAGCTTTTCCCCATTGAGAATAATGCTTGCAGTAGGCTTTTCATAGATGGCTTTTATGAGATTGAGAAATGTACCCTCTATTCCTACACTCTGAAGGGTTTTAATCAGGAAAGGATGCTGTATTTTGTCAAATGCTTTTTCTGCATCAATTGAGAGGATCATATGGTTCTTGAGTCTTTTCTTGTTGATATGATGTATCACATTGATTGATTTGCGAGTGTTGAACCATGCTTGCATCCCAGGTATGAATCCCACTTGGTCATGATGGATAATCCTTTTAATGTACTGTTGGATTCTATTAGCAAGGATCTTGTTGAGGATTTTGGCATCCATATTCATTAGAGAAATCGGTCTGTAATTCTCCTTTTTGAGGGGGTCTTTGCCTGGTTTGGGGATCAAGGTAATATTAGCCTCATAGAATGAGTTTGGTAGCTTTCCTTCTGTTTCTATTTTTTGAAATAGCTTTAGGAGAATAGGTATTATTTCTTCTTTGAATGTTTGGTAGAATTCCCCAGGAAAACCGTCTGGGCCTGGAGTTTTATTATTTGGAAGGTTGTTTATCACTGACTCAATTTCTTCATAGTTAATTGGCCTATTTAAGAAATCTATTTCTTCCTGTTTCAGTCTTGGTAGTTTATAGGTTTCCAGGAAGGCCTCCATCTCTAAAATAGCACCAAAAGCCATACGTTACCTTGGAATTAACCAGAAACGTAAAGGATCTATATTCTAGAAACTATAAATCACTCTTGAAAGACATTGAGGAAGACATAAAAAGATGGAAAAATATTCCATGCTCATGGATTGGAAGAATTAACATAGTTAAAATGTCCATGCTACCCAGAGCAATCTACACTTTCCGTGCTATCCCAATCAAAATACCTTAAGCACATTCTATAGCATCAGTGATGGAAATGTAATTTAAAGTCTGCCGTTGCCCCTGAGGGTTCACCTGCCCTGTCCACCTCATAAGAATTTTTTGAGTATCAAATTTGATGTATAAGAATGTGACTTAGCAATTCTAAAGTTGTCTATAAATAGATAAAATTAAGTCGTCATCATGCAGAGAGCTACTTTTAAGAATGGCAAACAGCAATTTTTAATCTTTAATGAACATAGAACCAAGGCATAAGTATTCACATATTCAAATAGGACTTCCCAAGAAGATCTATGGAGGTTTTGTCTTATTTTTTAAATCAACAAAAGACTTAAATGCCCCAAAAAGGGGAGGGCAAGATAAACACTTGAACTTCTTCCTTGTTTTCTTTTCTATGATCCTCTAAAGCAAATGTCAGCAACAATAGCTGCACAGTATATTTGAATAATAATGCTACCCTGTCCTTTATGTTACTTGAATATGCTCTGAACAGAGTCCTCTTAAGTGGTCACCAGCAACTTAAATAAATCCAGTTTTAGTTAACATCTTTGAAACTTACTCATGAGCTAGAAATGCATAATGACAAAATCCTCTTTAAAACTTATTTTAAATGATTCATTAGTAAACTAAGTTATAACTTATGATGATATATTTTTATAGTCTCAAGTTTAAAATCAAGGACTTGGAAATATATATTAAATCTCAGAGAAAAATTATATTAGACGAGTGAAGAAGACATGTCTTGATGCCTTTTGGCCTGAGTCATATGTTTAATGATGAAATTAGGTCATATGTGGGATTGGTTAGCAGGAGTTACATGTTGCCCCATTTGGAAGGAGGCTGATTTTTTTTCAGCCAATATACCTACTTTCACTATTGTCTTTGAAAATCCCCAGTAGTTCTAGTTATGTATGTGCATGGCATATTTCTACTTTGGATTGATTCATTACAGTCTCATGCTTATTTCAGACAAGATTTCTACCTGCTTTAATACAATGGAAATGTGTTCTATGTGATTTGAAAGACAAAAAATAAAATGAAACAAAACAGAACAAAAACAAAACAAAACAAAACAAAAAAAGAACTGTGGATCAGAGTGTCTTGAAGAAAACACATTGCAGATCCTGAAACACCTAATCAGGTTGCAGCTGGAAGGGTTCTCAAAAATATCAGTGACACAAGAAATGTCTTTGGGAATATCTTCATTTTATATGTTGTTTTTTTCGTGAAGTGCTTCATTATTCATATATTATGAACTGTTCATAAGACTTGGCGCAGATCCTCTCCTCCAGGCACTTTGGTCTCCAGTGACCTGTTAAAATGGTCTTAGCACGTTCACAAGGCTTTTCATTGCAGTCCAGCCTGTTTGTAAAAACGATCCATCAATATCATGTTCAGATGACAGTCTATGTAGAACCTGCCTTTGCTTAAGCAGCCTGTCTAATGCTGAGAACATAGAATTCTATCCAGGAATGACATCTTGAATAAGTTTGGGTTAGGGCATATTGCATTCTTCTTCAAGACTATTTTTTTCCCTTCTCTTCAGACATTTCCTTGCTTTTACAAGGCTATAAAAATAGGAACACATTTTTCTTTCCTTTGAAATTATGTTGGCCCCAGTTTTTCTCTTCTCTGGGGTACAAGATAATTAAATCTGCATGCAAAGAAGGAAATGTTTACAAAGCCATGATTTTGATGTCATATGCTGTATTCAGCCCCAATATCTATGACAGCCCATCCAACCTCTGCTTGTTGACATCAGCTGAATTATCTGGGCTGACATTTATGGAGGCTATCATTTATAGGACTTTATAGTTGTCTTCCAAAATAATATGCAAAGGAGTTCTCCAAAGGTAGTTTCACAATTGTTACCCATATTCTGACTGATTCCTGTACTTGCAGGAGAAGACATGACTAATTACACTGAATTAAAAATAGCCCAGAAAGCTGTCAGTGACAGATATGCATTACATGCACTAGTTCTAGTCCAGATGCTGGAGATACAGCATACTCTCCTCCCTTTAGCCGCCCTTAATTGAGCTTCAAGTTGGTTTTGTGTATTTTCGAAAGGTTTTAATGGTTCCCCCTCCCCCAAAAAAGAAGTACTCACTTTTTATTCTTTTAACATTACTACTCCGTTAGTAATCTTTTCCTCTCCCAGGGTGGGCTGGCTGACACGCAGCATGTGCCTCTTCCCTAGATGTGATGCTGTTGAAAGGGGTCCCCACCACTTCCTTTCTGCCTTCAGCACTCTTCACGCATGCCCTAAGTCGCTTATGTTCTTAATAGTAAAAATGCAAACAGACCCCAAAAGGTATGAGTTCATATGCCAGGGAATTGAGAGATGACAAAATCCAAGAAGAATATAAAAATATTGTTTGCCACAATCCTTGTCGTCTACAGTATCCCAACCTTTCATTCTAGAGGATAGAAGGCTGAAAACAGCTTGCTTATTTGTCATGCTTACAAAGAAGTGATACCACACTTGGATCCCTTCTTTGTGGCTTGCCCAAGAGTGCCTTACTCACCAAAGCTGCATCTAACTTTATGAACCTAGATGCCAAGCCTTGCATTATATACATTTAGAATCACACTTTATTGTTAATCCTTTCAACAGCCCTGTAGGAATATATTATTATTATCCCCATTCTACAATCTTTGAAACTGAGGTTTAAAGCAATGGTTTTTCCCCCTAAGGTAAGAGAGCTAAAACACAGAAAAAAGAAGATCTAGGCCCATTATGTTTTCCCCCAAAGGTCCATGATCTTAAATGCTTTATTATATTGCATTCTTAGAGTCATTAAATGGAGGAAAAAATCTATTTTAATACCATCCTTTTGTAGATGATGAGAGTAAGATCTGATGAGATATGCCAGTTCTCTCTCATTTGGTGGCAGAAATAGAACTCCAACATACAAGTCACCAAACTTGAGTCCACATTTTGCACAATAAGCCCTCTGGTAACAACAGCATGTCCTTGAAGAATTAATCCTGTTAAAATACACTATCTAGATTAGGCTTAGGTTTTACATCTGTTTATCGTTTTATACCTAGTAACTAACAGGTATTTATTATTGCCCACATATCAAGATCAGAATTCTGAAGTCTGAGACTGTAAAAATCAGGGCTCCACTTCCCCTTGAAGTATGTGTCCTAATGCATCTCTGTATAAACACTCCTCTCTGTCATATGGCTTTATTCTTATCTTTCTGAATATTCCATGTGTATTTTTCATTGTATTATTAACTCTGGAGGGCTTCCCCATTTTCTCTTCCCAGTCTTATGAGTTATCATTATCATCATGTTCCAAAGGAGGAAACTGAGGTTCCTAGAGGTAGTCAGTTGCTTGACTTATTTAAATTATAACTTCCTTAAGAGAAGGCAGCATGGTGTTGTAGTGAGATCAGCAGGTTTGAGCTCAAGAGAGACCTAAAGTTCGTCTCTCAGTTCTGAAAAGCATTAGTTATGCAAATTTAGTTAATTACCTCCACCTCTCTAAACCACAGTTTCCTCATTTGAAAAATTGGGGTAATAATGCCTAACCCATTGAATCATAAGGCTCAAAAGTGACGAGGTTAGACAAGCACTCAATACATAGTAGGCTCTCAAAAATGTTTCGTTCCCTTCTATTTTATATTCCATACAAACACCCAGGAAATGTTTGTTGTCAGCCATAAAATTTTGACTCAAGGATTCATTAACATAGAGAGCAGCCTGAGTAAACCACTTTTTCCCCAGCACTTAAAAATGCTGAGTATCCGGTTGGGGATATGGAATCAAAATGGAATAAAACAGCTTGACAGGAAGATCTCCTCTTTTCACAATTGCTCCCAGGCTTATTGAGAAAGCAGGCACACTAAACCATTCCCCTGTTTCTTCAGGAAGCAATATAAATCTGGAATGTAGGATGGCCAGGAAAGAAGACAGAGGAAGATTAGGGAGCTACCTGATGAAAGGATAAATCTCCACTTGACTTATGGCCATAGGAAATCTGGGTTAAGTTATTGGGGTTCAGGCCCAAATGCTCTTTGAAAGTATCATCCACAGACACAGGCAGCTTCCTCAAATATACTGTTTCATCAGATGATACTAGGAATTGGATTTGGATTATATAGAATTGTTTATATTCAACTACAATTTTTAACAACCATATAAGCTAAAAATTCAAAACTTTAGTGGATAGTATTTGACAGAAAGATAGGAGGAAAAATATCTAAATCACGAAGCATTGAACTCCCATATATTAAAGCTGTGGATGATATATTCCCTTACACCTGCCTCCCAGCCAACCACAATAATAACAGCAATGAAGTCTTATAGCTTTCTTACAGTGAGTACCATTACCCCTTTCATAGAAGAAGAAACTGAGATTGAGGGAGTGCACTGTGTTTCATGGTCTCAGTGAATGGACTAAACTGTGCCAAACAGTAGAAAACATGTTTTCTTTCTTTTCCGAATCAAAGCATCGTTCTAATTATATGATGATAATATTTTTAACTGCAAAAAAAGACAAAGTTATAACTGACATTTTTTTTTTTGCTTTCTATGTGAAGCCAATTTAAATCTCCTCTTAAGATCCTTATATAAATTTTAATAAGTAAACTTTCTCTGTGTAGGACACGTAGGAATATTTGGAATTCATTTTCTAAAGAATTCTCTCACCAGTAATTTGTAAAAGTTGCTGGATTGCTAAACTATATTTAGGCCATTACTAAAAATTATGTTGTTTTGAAATGAAATTAGTTAAGTGGAAAATTATTTCCTGTTCAGCTCCAGTTGGTCAGGTCATCATCAACTATAGCTTCTCCACGGCCAAGTTTCCCCCCGACCCCAAAACTTTATGATGTACATTGAGCTTCAAAGGTGCCTGGAAAATTAATTTAGTGAGATCTAAGTTAACTCTTCCCAAAAAGAGGGTGGCTTGTGCATCCATTAGAATAGGCTACATTATGCTGCGGTAACAAATGACTA
Source organism: Ailuropoda melanoleuca (assembly GCF_002007445.2). Lineage (NCBI taxonomy): Eukaryota > Metazoa > Chordata > Mammalia > Carnivora > Ursidae > Ailuropoda > Ailuropoda melanoleuca. Next base: position 54,181,689 of record NC_048219.1, on the reverse strand, counting down.
CAAAAACTCAGTGTTCTAAAACAATAGATTTTCCAGTTAGGCTACATGAGCAGAGAAATTCAACAGGAAGGCTCTACTCATCATAGTCATTCAAGGGACCCCAGCACACAGATGCCCCCTCTCAACACACACTGCCACAATTGCTATGGTAAGTGGGGAACATGGCAAAGCACACACTGGCTCTTGAAGCTTGCACCTGGGGGGGGACATACTTCACTTCTGCTCATATTTCATTGGCCAAAGCAAGTCTCTGGTATTCCAGGTATTCCACCTTCCCTTGACTTGATGGTTTGATGCCATTGGCCTTGCAGTCCCTCTAACAAAGAAAGGTCAAGATACCTACTTCAGAAGAGGCTAAACACCTTTTTGCCAGCCCATAGGTGGCTGCCTTCAGGTTTTGGCAAGATGACATGCTTATTTGCCATGCCAAGGATATGATCTTGTTTTACCTCTTTGACCAAGCCCACTATGACAGAAAGCAACTTGTTTTATGTATTAAGAGAGAAATCTGAAGACAGATTTTTAAAAAGATGTTTACATAAATGTCAATCATTTGGGTATCATGAATTCTCCCTTATTCCTTCCATTGGCACTTCATTTTTGACAAGCTTGCCTGTAATGGGATAAGTACGAAGACCAGCGTTAGTTTCTACATTAGACGAAAATATGAAGGTACAATCCAGTAATGATTACTTCAAGTTTATAACAAATAATTGCTAGAATAATTCTCTACATTTAAATACAAAATAATTATTTTTTAAATGTAAAAGAAAAATACCCTGTTAAAGCGTAGGAACCTTGACTATAAGATAAAAATCAAGGTAGATTAAGAGAAGTATATTGGTTAAACTGGGTGATCACAATACACGCAGAGGTAATGGAATATAAATAAAAAGATGTGAGGGTGTAAATATACTTAAGTATCGGTATAAAATTAACATTTAATATTTGTAACTTTTTAGTAATTTTACTTGTTATTCTTTTTAAAAAGGTAAATAAATATTTATAACCTGTATCTCAGGAAAAGTGCTTATTTTTGTTCAGACTTCATATATTAGGCTACATTGTCTTCTGGTTCCAAGGCACCCTCATGTCAGGAACACAGAATAAGGATTTTTAATTGCTAAATATGAACACCTAAGGTAACCAAGTGAGAGTTAATGACAAAATAGCTAGCATCCCCGTGAGGAGCTTCTATTTCTGTTGTTCCCAACATAATAATATTGAATGTCATACAATAGTTTTGCCCTTATTCTGTAACACATGTGACTATGTGACAATAACATATTCTTATGTCTAAGGTAGCCTACCCCTTTTTGGATGCAATCCAAGACAAATTCCTGATATTCTATTTTTTTTTTTTTTTGGTACAGCTTTTAGCAAGGCATTAAAAGATCAACATTTAGATGGTATTTGTCCAAGAGGAGTCAGAATACTTCAATACTCTTAAAATCATCATCATCACACCACAAAGGGAAATAAATTCACCAAAGGAAATACATGCAACAAAGACAATTCTTGCAAGTTAATATTACTCCAAATCCCAATGTAGAGTTTCTTTGAGGTAGATATGATTTTTCCTAGAGATAAAAATCATTCTAGAACAGAACTGTCAACTCTTTTTTTTTTTCTCACTAAAACTACACACCAATAATAAAAGGAGAAGAATAATAAAGGTAGATGTCTCTAATTTAGGTGGGCCTTTGGAAGTAATAGAGCTTGAGAGTAGAAGGGACACTTTGAGGGCTTGCTCACCTCACTGGTCTGACATCCCAAGAGAGGAAATGAACTACAATAGATGTTTCTTGTGTGTCTCTTTGGTTAAACTTTAGGCTGGAGTAGGATTAACCAATTGTGAGGGTGGTGTAGGTGAACTGTGGATATAGAAGAAATATGCTATGGTCTTCTGCATTTCTTAAAACAATTATATGATAAGAGGCATTTATTTATAAGGGCTGGAAAAGAATGGTTATATTCAGGTGTATGAACAACAGAGCCTTCTATGTTACACAGACTTAAAAACTTTGCCTTGATTTATTTAAATTAAAAAAGCAAATGTTTACATTATTTTTACATTTAAATTGTTTATAATTCTGTCTTTCTAGACTCAAGAGTATACCAAATCTTTGCAGAAATTAACCATGTACTCTTTGCCTGCTAAATGCCAACTGTGAGTTGATCTTTTAATTATTGCCTAAAGTCATGTGTATTGAAGTCACGTAGCAATATCCATTAAAACATTTTGTCCACGCTGCTTGCAGCAGTCTTAATTTGAGCATACAAAATGGGCATCTACTTCCCCCCCACCCTGATATCTACATTTATTAATCCTAGTGAAAGTATTTTTTGATAAATCCAGCATCTGGAGTATGTTTCAGGCCTAAGTGCTATAGTGGAAATACTTACGAGCATTAGGTATCCAAATCACATCTTCCAACTTAGAAGACCTATTATAGAGGACCTTGATAAGTTTACATTACTAACTATTGAGAACTATTTATACGTTAGGGACTGGGATTAGTTACTTAAATATGCAGTATTTCTCATGCTCAAAACTGCCCCCAATAAGTGTATAAACTTATCAGTATGCTAAAGTGAGGATCCTGAAGGTGAAAAATTAATTGATTGATTAGTCAAACTGCAAGATAACTTGGATTAGACTCCAAGTCTGTTTGAACCCCAGAGACCAGCAAGATTATACAATAACTGCAATCCCCATTTTCTTATCTATCAAATGGAGATTACTATATGTATTCATATGAATAGAGTCATGATTATGTTAAATACTGTATCTGAACAAGCTCAATGGCTAAAATCTTCAAGAGGGACCTATAGTCATACAGCCAGCTAAGACCCCTTACAAGCTGGTGACCCTGGACAAATCATAACTTCACTTTCTCTGTTTTTTTCATCTGTAAAATGGGCATTATAACAGTACTTTTTCCAAAAGTTTTTCTCTAAGAATAAAGTGAGATTAGATATGTCAACTGCCTAGAATTAGACCTAGAATAAGAATAGTAGGAGCTTAATTAAATATTTGTTATTAAGTATTAATAGTAAAATTAAAATTCCTGCTATCACTTGATCTAATATTAAGCATACTTAATAAAGGATGAGGATGGATTTGCTTAGGATTACATAGAGTTCAAAGTCTTGCTTAGAAGTTTGGATATTTCTCCTTATTTTTATTTCTTCATTTTGATTCGAGATTGGAGGACTGATTTTTATCTGCAGGCTTTTTCCAAAACATGTTAGCCTTCTTGATGTAATTTCCTATACATCAATCAGTGTATCATTGGATAATGTGCTGAGGAGTATAGTAACAGCGTCTCAAGAGACGGTGCAAACTCTAAGCACTCACAGGGGATCTCATTTTGTCATGCTCTTTAAAAATAATCTCTACGCTTAATTCCCTGCTGCCTTCCATTCTATCAGTTCGAGTTGCAAGTGACGCTTGGTGACTAAAATTTTTTAAGTTCTGGTATTTTTATATTCTAATTTCAAAAAAACAGATATATATATATATATATATGATTATATATATATATATATATATATATATGATAAAATATATGTGCTAGCCTTACTCATTTGAGACAGCTGGTCCAACGTGGGGTTTTTGGGAAGACTTTAAACTACTAAGCTTAATAAATTCTTTAACTACTTTTTTGCATTTCATTAAATTACACTTGGAAGTGCTTGCTGATTAGCCACTTCACAGAGACTAGTGAAGTTAAAGTTATTAAAATATCTTCAATGCCTTGGAGGAAGTATGTTATTTAGAGAAATAACAAAAACTGAATTGCTTATAATTTTACTCAATGAATGTTGTACCTCCCCCTACCTCTCCTCCCTGCAATGCTTCCGTAAGTACAAAGAATCTGGGTGCTCAGGAAGATTTTGTTTCTTATTCTTGTGTATTTTTAGAAATGCTAATGGACCACATTTAAATATAATTTTAAGGGTTCTGAGAATATGTACTTAAAATTAATTTTAAAATATAACGTATAGCATATCTCTATTCTTTGGCATGTTTAGACGTGAGAAATATATACACACCAAATGTATTATCGATTTTCAAAAAATTAGAACAGAAGAAAAAAATCAAGCTTTAGATTTCACATGGTACAATCTCTCTTTAATGATTCAGAAAGCATTTAAAGATTGAAATGCCATGTGGTCAATATTATGAACATAATTTATCTCTGTAACACTTCTTTACTACAGATTTTTAGAGGTGCCAAATGAATAGCATACTCTAGTTAATCAACTATAATGCTCTTCTTTTTAAGAATTCTAATTTAGAGCAGTGATTCTCAAAGTGTCCCCAGACCAGCAACATCAGTATCATCAGAGAGCTTTGGGCCTTTTCCCAAGCCTACTGAATCAGAAATTCCAGGGATGGGGCCCAGCAATCTGTTTATCAAGTCCTCTGGGTGATTCAGATGCAGCTAAACTTGAGAACCACTGAATTAGAGATTTACTATGGAGTAAAAGAAAACATGTGCTTATGACCTTGATCTTTTGGGTTATTGACCATAAAGAAACAATGTCTGGCATTGGGCATCCTCTTTAAAGTCTGGGTCTTAAGCAGCAATAAATTTGGAAGGAGAAATTCTGTTTCTACCAGGGGCAGTACATAGTTACAAGGCTTGAAGAGCCTCATGAGGGATGTTACTCTAGATTAAAATTTTTATGAACTTATAACCACTCAACAATCCCATCACCTTAGCTTGGCTTCAGGTTTAGGGCATCCCAGAATGTCGGGAGTACTTATAGGGCCTTGGTGGTTATGGATTTCACCAGCTGCCTTAGGAAGTTCACTTAGATCTCTCCTATTTCACCAGCTGCCTTAGGAAGTTCACTTAGATCTCTCCTATTTCTTTTGCATGAAATAAAGAATGAAGAGCTGTCTAAGGTTTTTTAAAATTAGAACTGAGGACAACTCAAATGACTATAAAATAAACTAAATTTCAGGTGTAGGAAAAAGAAAAGAACAGTTAGTTGATGTAGGGTTACCGGATCAAATACAAAATTCTGTGTTAAATTGAAATTTTAGATAAACCACAAGTGATTTTTTTAGTACAAGCATGTCCCATGAAATATTTGGAAGCATACTTATACTAAAAACAGTATTTGTGGAGCTCCTGGGTGGTTCAGTCAATTGAACGACCAACTCCTGATTTTCTTCAGCTCAGGTCACAATCTTAGGGTCCTGGGATGGAGCCTCACAGCAGGTTTCTCTCATTGGGGATTCTGCTTGAGTGTCTCTTTCTCCTTCTCCCTCTGCCCCTCCCCCTGCTCACATGCTCTCTTTCTCTCTCTCTGTCTTTAAATAAGTAAATATCTTAAAAAAAAAACACAGTATTGGGTTTTTTTTTTTTAAAGATTTTATTTATTTATTTGACAGAGATAGAGACAGCCAGCGAGAGAGGGAACACAAGCAGGGGGAGTGGGAGAGGAAGAAGCAGGCTCATAGCGGAAGAGCCTGATGTGGGGCTCCATCCCAGAACGCCAGGATCACGCCCTGAGCGGAAGGCAGATGCTTAACCGCTGTGCCATCCAGGCGCCCCAGTATTGGGTTTTTTATTTGAAATTTAAGTTTAAGACAATTTTCTGTCCTTTTATTTGCTAAATCCAGCAAACTTAACCTTGTGCTTGCTGTTTCTAGTTAGTCCCCTCAACAACCTTTTGGTAGTGTCGTACTTACTGCATTTAGTCAAATTAGGTATTTGTTGTTGTGTTGCTAAGTTAATTCACAGTTGTTTTTTGTTTGTTTGTTTTACTTGTCAAATATATCAATAATATGCAGGCTTTTTAAGTATTTACTTAGTAGAGGAAGACAAAGTATATACTTAAATAATAATTACATATTTTTGTGTGAGTTACTTTCACCTAGAAAATTATCTTGTGTCTTATACGACTTTATTTGATATGAAAACTAAATATGATTCCATTTATCTTTCTAGTTTGTAAGAAAAAAAGGTAACAAACACAATTATTTTTGCAAATTTGACATTATTTCAAATAAATTCTAATATTTCCACCATAATTGGTGAACAGTTTTTAAAAGTAAAGAGAATCTTAACATTTGAATGATTACAAGAACACCTTTCATTTATATGATATTATAGTAGATAAAACCCTTTTATAAATACTATGTCTTTGATTCTTATCACTTTGATTTGTGATATTTGCTGTAAGAGAATATGTTACATAAGTCATGTTTACCAATAAGAAAATTGAGGTGGAGAAATGCTAAGAGATTTTCCCAAGATCATATTCTGAGAGAATGATTCTATTTTTTAATATGCTTATTTCATTTTTTTTAGTTTTTATTTTAATTCCAGTCATCCAGTGCTCATCAGGACTAGTGCACTCCCTAATCCCCATCACCTATTTCACCCATCCCCCATTTCCTTCCCCTCTGGTAACCATCAGTTGAAATGGTTTTAGAGATATGTTGAAGAGTCGGTTTGTCTTGGTTTGTCTCTCTCTCTTTCTCTCTCTCTCTCTTTCCCCTTTGCTCAGTTGTTTTATTTCTTAAATTCCATATGAGTGAAATTATATGGCATTTGTCTTTCTCTGACTAACGTATTTCACTTAGCATTATCCTTTTTATCTCCATCCATGTTTTTGCAATGGGAGAACTGTTCTTAATATATATCTGGTAAAAAATAATATTGTGTACTTCTCCTGAGATTAGCACTTCTGCATGCTTACATCATTGACTTCTCTTAGACACCCAGTGTGGAAAAGCAGCAAATTATACTTTTCCTTCTTTTACAAATAAATAAATGTAGGCTCAGAAAAATAACTCACCCAAGATTATAAGATCATCACGTAATAAATGAGAGAGCAGTGACCTCAGTGTAGAGCTCTATCAACCATGCCATAAGTAGAACCCTTTAGAAGCATAAATAATGAATCCTTTAACAATTTTGTGAAGTTCAGGAGTTGTTTTGTCTTATTTTTAGAAACTATAAACCACGATTGTCTTAAATGTCTTTTTCCCTGTAGTAAATTAACACAATTCATTTAAAACTTAGGAGGAAATAAAATATAGCATAGGACCTTGATTGATAATAAATTTTCTCTACTCAACATTGAGTCAGATGACAAAAGGCTAAAATTAGTCTTTACATAAAGACCCAGAGGTTCATAAGACCAGAAGACTTAAGATATTACCAAAAATCCATTTAAGTTCTTGCTTCTGCGTAGGATATAGAAAGTTAGAAAGAACATTGCTGCCACCCTCACAACAAGAAAAAGCTAAACAATCTACAAAATGATAAGTTTTTATAGATTCATTAGAGAGCTGAGGATGCAGGATGACCAACTAGTTTGAAATCTAAGAAAAGACAGGCTCCTTCAAGGAGATAGGACATGGGGATCTGTTTGTCTAGAGTAAATAAGTAACATAGGATGAAAATGGGACCATCATAAGAGCAGGTAATAATTTCATGTAAGAAATTTAATCAATTGTGAATGTCAGAGTATGAGCTAGCATAAAAGTATAGAATTCCTTGCAACTGTAGATAAAAAACGAGTCAACAACCAGTCACAGACCCTTCTCCATAGACCTAGCCGTATATTCACAAGAAAGGATGGGGGCTGGGTAACAGAGACAGCTTCCTTTAGTGGTGAAGGCCTTGGAAAGGGGAACAGTGTGTGCAGGAGAGACATGATGCCAAGATTGGATCATTTTCTCCTATTTCCCCTATGAAGCAAAAGTTTTACACCATTGAGGGAAGGGCAACAAACCCTCTTTGGGGCTGCACAGGTTAAAAAGCATTGAGACCAGGAGAAGAGAACAGGAAAAAGCCTTCTACACTGTGGAAAGGCAGAAAATAATCCTGGGTCCAGACCATTAGAGATGGTCTCTCCAGTGGGAGAGTAGCGGTAGAAAACTCTTCCACCCAAGACCTATTAAAGATACAAGGCCGAGTTTGGCTGCTATGGGGAGGAAGAATAGTATCACTGAGAAAGCCTCACCCCAGGGGTATAAAGACACAGGCCTTGACTAACACAAAATCGGAATCAAAACAACAAAGAAACCCCCTGAACACCACTCCTAGGCTAGCAAGCATGAAGAAACAAGTAAATGCAGTCTACTGCTGGAGGAGTTGGAAGAACTTGGAGCTCTCTCTGAGAGACATGCCACATGAGAAAGTCTGATGTTGATCACAGAGCAGAAACATTGAGTAAGATGTTCTGGCAACCCAATCTCCAACCCAAATACAAGGAACACAAAAGGGATTTGATGCCTGTAGTATGCTGAAGCTAAGAGTAGGAACAACAACAACAAAAACAACAATGATAAAATCTAGCTCTTTTCCTAACCAGATTGACTCAATCTGCCCACAATAAAGGCTAAGCAGAAGAGGCACGCTCATTGTCAGGCATAACTACTGCTTATGTTAGCCTTTACTGTCCTGTGTGTTATGCCTAGTTTTTGATATAAAATTACATGGCATGTGAAAAAGACAGAAAAAAAATACACCATCAAAGGACAATGCATCAACCCGATCAGACTCAGATATGGCCCAGATTTTGGAATTATCAAACAGAATTTAAACATATGTACGAAAACGGACAACCTTGAAAAAATAGTCCAGAGCAAAGGATAGTCATCTCTCTGCTTGTGAGACATATAGAAAAATGGACACCAGTGGAGAATTGCCAACAATATATATTTCTCATTTCTACATTTTCTTGGCTTCTAGTGGTATTTATCTTGAGTGTGCCATTCTGTTGGCCACTCTGACAGAAGCTAAGACCAACTCCTTTCAACTATCATATAGCATTTAATTAAGGTTGTTATCTATAGGACTTTGAGCAGAAGGGTTAGTCCAACTAGCATTATTGAACTTAGGGATGACCCCAGGCTCCTGGAATGAATTAGCTGTTTTTTCTTGGAAAAAAAGCTGGTGGCTTTATCCTTAAGTTTCTGTATTAACTTGCCCCTTTGGCCTAAAGCATTAACTCAGGTATAGCAGGTTGTATTAGTGGTTGCACTAACTCCATATTGGTCCACAAGGAGTAAACCTGGAGCGATTCTGTATCCATACAAAACCTAGACAATAAGTCGAGACTGAACTAAATGCCTTTCAGGATTGAGGTAATGTCTTTGATTACTTCCTTCAGTAAGGGGACAATTTCCTTCCCACCTTTTCTAATTGGATGACATCATCATAGAGTTAAATACCTAATGGATTGTCATAAATTATGAGTTATATATCCCTCTAGGAAGTTCTCCTAAGGAACCAAGGATAGTCTCAGTTTGGAGAGATCTTTGCAGTCATCTGTTAATTTCTGGCTTCCATAGAGTCCCTGTAATAAAATGATATTCGCAATTATTGGGCACCTCAAGTGGGCCTTTCCTCAGTAGGAAAACACATTGACATTGCATCCAAGTAACCTCCTGACTGGCAGGCTGGGAAACCTTAGGATTCCCAGATAACTGATATAATTGAAGCCAGTCCTTTTCTTTTGGAGAGACTATTTGAGGCAATAAGTCCAACTGAACATGTTTAAATGCATGACCAGCTAGTTGGCATTTATCCACCCTGCAAAATGACTGAGTAATGGCAATAATAATGAAGATGGGAAAGATATCAGGAGTTTTGATAGATGTTTTGTGTTGGAAATGTAGGGACTGGAGCCAATCCATATGGTTTCTAATACTTAGTAAGTTTAGGAAACTGGTGGTCATGTTGTGTCAGAGTCTTGTGTTAGGGGATGGCAGAACCAGTACTCAATCACATTTAAGGTGCTTGCAACAGCTTGGGAAAGCTTCATCAGGGCCTTTTTCTTCATGAGTTAATCTTCAAAGGTGATTTTGAAAGACAGAAATCATTAATATTGTTTCCTCCCCTATAAATCCTGGAACCTGAGATGTTCTCTCTATAGAGGCCAAGGCTTTGTCTTCCCTCTTTCACCCCCAAATGGGTTCCTATTCCAGTAGTCATAACTTTATCTTTTTTGCAATCGTCCTCTGTTTCACCCAGACCTTTTTTCAGAAGGAATAAGTGCAAGCAGAACAGGACATTTTTATAAAACTGACAAAAATCTATTATGTCTCCCATTTTGGGATGTATGGACTGCTGTAGGGGCTTTTGAAGAGAAATGTCATGAACAGTGTGGTCATTTCCTTATGATATAAGATTATGCCAATTCAATGGAGAATTTGAACCAAAATCATTTGAATTATCTATACCTTCTTTTGGCCAGGTTGACACTCAGAAAGTATACCAAATAGGCTTGTACAATATTACTATCAGGGAAAAGAAAGAAGAATCATGCCCAGGAACGGTTAGGACAAAATATCAAATTTTCAAATTAGATCTCGATAGTCCTCATCATTTTCATCCTGACTATTACCTAGGAAGTGATCTAGGGAGATTGATCCCTTTCTGGAGAAAGCCACATTCAGTGACTAAACTACATTTGCAAGGAAAAGATAAGGAAAACTGAGTCAAAAATATTTCTCAGTTAATTTTTGAGGAAGCTCTTTCAGTGCTCAAACTTACCGGATACCTACGGATGATGCAAGCATGCAAATCCATCAGCTTTGTTGGGTGGATCATCAGACTGCAACTGAATCAGAGAGCTGCAAAAATGACACTGGTTAGGATCAAGGACCAGAGTAGTGTGGCCAGAGTTGGCTCATTGGACTGGAAGAGCAACACAGTGACCTGAAGAAGTGAAGGCAGCAGTGAGGCATCACTGGTAGCCCATAAAGAGATGAAAGATCTGACTTAGTCAATTTATCAGGAAGGAATGAAGACCATGCCCCCTGAGATGTGGCTTCCCTCACCATGAGAATACGGGTCAATTTTATGAGGAATCAGAATTTCTGACACGCACTGGTAAGTTCCCCATCAGAGACATAGAATCCTTTACTTTGCGCCTGTCTACAATAATGGGATATGTAGCCATGCCTGGTAGCAGAATGGATCTAGGCAGCAGTGGTGACAATTGGGGTGTGTAGGTTTTGATTCTACTCAGTCACATCAGAGAATGGGATCTTACCATGCACGTGAGCGACCCATACACTTTGACCTATAGCAGGTATTTACTTGTGTAGTTTACAGAACTACAGAAAAAAGGTATGTTTCATCCATGAGTTTGGAACTTTCTATAAGAGTTAGACCATCAGCAACAAGTCAGTAAAAGTATAGCAACGTTCATCAAAGGAAATAGTGGCTAGAGCTGTGACAACAGCTTTGAATTCGGTCCACAGAGTGGTGTGACCATATGCATTACTGATTCTGTCCAGCTGACGCTGAAGCTGAATGGTTACAGCAGCCCAAGGGACAACATCAGGTTTCAAGCCTAGCAGAGCCATCAATGAACGCTGCCCAGACTTTTAGGGAGCCTCTGTGAATTGAGAGCCCCTTGGAGCCAATGGCTTTTCTTCACATGGAGGAATGGCATATAAAGTTTCTCACAGAGGAATAGCTATCACTTATTCTTATAAAGCCAAGATTCCTCTGAGACCAGCTGTGTTTTAAATATACCATTTACAATGCAAGGCTGGCTGGGCCTTCCCACCTTGTTAGTTGAGTCCAAGTTGATATGCACTCAAATGGACATATCAGGCAGGAGTGTCACTAGAGTTCCAAGGGTCAGGAGTTCAGTTTTGACAAGAGCCCAGTAGCAAGCTAATAGTTGCTTTTCAGGAAGGGTGGTAGCTGTGTCAAGGAGGCGATAAGTCCAAACCCTAAAACAGCTCCCTTGAGTGGAAGTTGCCTTTCTTTGACAGAAACCTATAATTGGCAGAGTCATTAGTCACAGAGACTTGCAATTCAAAAGGGGTCATTAGGGGAGTAGAGCCCGAAATGTGCCACAGCTTCCTGGACAGCTTCCAACAGAGCCCGTTGTTTGGGCCCCACTTAAACCAGGCTGATCTGTGCCTTAGCCAATATAAAGAACCACGTAGAATGCCCAGAGGAGGCACATACTGTCTCTAATTCCCAAGCAGTCCAGTAAGGGGTTTGGATTCATTTTGTTGGTGGGAAACTGAAATAACATTTTTTCCTTGACTGCTGGGGGATGACATTATGAATCTACCCATATAGTCTCAGGAAGCTTTACTTGATGACTCATATGATGCCTTATCATTGTTCCAGTGGGAAGCACTCAATCTTCCAAGGCTGCTTGCTATGCAAACATGCTTGAAAGATAGCCCGGAAGAAAGGACAGTCAGTGTCTCTGCTTGCAAGAAATGCAGAAACATGAGAACCCATGGAGAATTGTCTCTCAGTACTTTACACTAAAAAGGATGAATTTTACTTCATGTAAATTATACCTGATTTTTAAAAAAAGTTCTTTCAAACTTTCGTTCAAGAAATTAGGGAGGATGGGAGTATGAGGTAATCTGGAAATTGCTTCTTCTCTGTTGTCAAGAGATTTATTTCTTATGTGAGTCTTTTTAAACATATAATTGGATTGGAAATAAAGCAAAAACCAAACAACAAAACCGTGTGTGTTCTTAAGTGAAGGGACCTAATAAGCCCTTAAATGCCATTAGCACTAATTCATTAAATTGAGTTCAGTCAGTTTTATGTACCTTGAGAAATCTACTGAGATGAGTGAATACATATCCCTTGATATTGCCATTACTGATTGTTCTCAGAAAAGGCAAAATTTATGAAGATTCATTTGTTTATAGTCCATGGGATCTTATATTATCAGGAAGAAATAAGTCTTGAAGAATTCCATGAGAAGAAGAGAAGTTCCTGTAATTTATTCCTCTGAAACTCAATATTTTGCTAGTATAAAAATCAATTATTCTAGATTACTTCACAAAGGCTTTTGGGTCTTTGGCCCCTATCAGTGATTCTCAACTCTGGCTGCACATAAGAATTTTCTGGGGCGCTTTACAAATAATGATGCCAGACTTCATGCCTACAGATTCTGATTTAATTGGTCTGGGGTGGAGTTCATGCACTGTGTTTTTTCAAAATTCCCCTAAGTTATTCCAGGGTTATGACCAGAGTTGAGGACCACTGGCCAATGCAATGGAATATGCTGCCATGTTATTCTCTTTAGCTATTTGGTCTGTGAGAAAATTTCTAATACAAACCCTTAGTGTTATTTAACTATCTGAAAAGTAAAGTACACAGAACATTTTAAAAATTTTATTGGCTTTGACTTTAAAATTCAAAATGAAAGGCGAGACTCAAAATATTAATTCATTTCAGCTTTTTAATTTTGGCAGTGGAGGAGGCGAATCAGAACCTTCTGGATTACTTTTTCAAATTAATTTTTTAATAATAATTTTTTTATTATATTATGTTAGTCACCATACAGTACATCCCTAGTTTTTGATGTAAAGTTCCATGATTCATTACTTGCATATAACACCCAGTGCACCATGCAATACGTGCCCTCCTTACTACCCATCACCAGCCTATCCCATTCCCCCACCCCCCTCCGCTCTGAAGCCCTCAGTTTGTTTCCCAGAGTCCACATAGCCTCTCATGCTTCATTCCCCCTTCTTATTACCCCCCCTTTTTTATCCCTTTCTTCTCCTACCAATCTTCCTACTTCTTATGTTCCATAAATTAGTGAAACCGTATGATAATTGTCTTTCTCTGCTTGACTTATTTTGCTTAGCATTATCTCCTCCAGTTCCGTCCATGTTGCAGCAAATTTTGAGAAATCATTCTTTTTGATAGCTGAGTAATATTCCATTGTATATATGGACCACATTTTCTTAATCCAGTCATCTGTTGAAGGGCATCTCGGCTCCTTCCGTGATTTAGCTATTGTGGACAGTGCTGCTATGCACATTGGGGTGCATATGGCCCTTCTCTTCACTACGTCTGTATCTTTGGGGTAAATACCCAGTAGTGCAATTGCTGGATCATAGGGTAGCTCAATTTTTAACTTTTTAAAGGACCTCCACACTATTTTCCAGAGTGGCTGTACCAACTTGCATTCCCACCAACAATGTAGGAGGCATCCCCTTTCTCCACATCCTCTCCAATCAAATTAAAATAGCCATGTTTCCACCAGGAGAGTCTAATATTTGGAAAGGAATTTAAGTGGGAGAGGGAGAAATATATAATAAGAGTTCCCCACATGATTCTGGTCCTTACTATGGCTACCACCACCCCATCTTTTGTGTAAAACCACTGATTTATTTCTTTTCTTCTAACTTGCCAAAGGAGTTAGATATGCTAAAACCATCTGTGGTCAGCCCCAAGTCTCTACCCTCTTGTTATGTAATCAGATTAATTATTTGAGAAGACCCAAAATACAAACCTGACAAGAGAAACAGTATTGGTTAAGAGAGACACTGCAAATTAGAGAATTTAGGCACAGAAATAGCCAAATGCTTCCCTACTCTAAAAAATGCATAACTTTATTCTAGGAACACTCACAAACTTGTGCTTAAATGCAAAATGTAAAATTTATCCAATGAAAAGAAATGACATTATTAGTAACTTAAAAGTATCATATTCTGGAACCCAAACTTCTCAATGACGTTTCTAAACTAACTCAGATGAAGTCATAAAAAAACTTCCATTCCTTTGAAACCTAAAAATAAAAATAATAATAGTAATACAGTTTCAAAACTTCCTTTCTATGTATACACTATGCTATTGTCTTGCTTCCAGAGAGAAGTAGAAGGTGATTTAGAGTCTTTTAATTCCTTCCTACACAAAGTATGCTCTACAACCAGCAGCAACTTATCACCTCAGGACTTGTTAGAAATCCAGAATCTCGGGGTGCCTGGGTGGCTCAGTCGTTCAGTGTCTGCCTTTGACCCAGGGCCTGATTCCAGGGTCCTGGGACCAAGCCCCACATCGGGCTCCCTGCTTCTTCCTCTCTCACTCCCCCTGCTTGTGTTCCCTCTCTCGCTGGCTGTCTCTATCTCTGTCAAATAAATAAATAAAATCTTAAAAAAAAAAGGAAAGAAAGAAAAAGAAATCCAGAATCTCATGCTCCACCCCAGGCCAACTGAATCAGAATCTGCATTTTAACACAATCTGCAAGCAGTTCTTACGTACATTAAAATTTAAGAAGCATTGGTCTAGGCCACTGGTTTTAAGATGGTCATCTAAACTGCTCTCTAGAAACACACAGTAGTGCCTATAAATGTCTGTAAAACAAATAGCACACAAAATAATCCATTTTAAAGAATTATTTAAAAAAGACAAACATAAGAAATTTAGAAACCTCTTTAGCTCTTTTCTTAAACCACTGAACAAGATACTTACCATAGAACAGGGTGGGATTTCCATCTTTCTCTTTAAATGAAGTCAATGGATGACGGAGCTGGAGTTAGCTTGCTGGTGGGGGCATCATGTGTTTTGTTGCTACTCTTTTTATCTCTGCTTCCCATTTCTATTTCAGAAAGTGAACACAACAGGCTGCAATTTGCTAACAAGAGCAAGTGCAAACCGCTCTTGGGGAAAAGAAAAAAGGAACAAAACACAACCATAGCCTCCACCTGTTCTTTTTATTTCATATCAATGCTACATAATGTTATTTGTCCAGATAACGAACATCAAGGAGAAGCAGTAGGAGAGAAAACTTTAAACTTAGTTGTGTCACCTTAAATAAATAAATGCCCCTATATTCTCCAGAATGGTAATTAAAATCAAGCTAATTTCCAAAAGCAGCCCTGATTTAAACAATAAGAGTAATTATAATAAAATAATAACAACAATAAGAAAAATATCTAAAAGCTTTATTCGTTCTTACTGGTACATCTGAACACTTCATCATGTGAGTTTTCCCACTTTTATTAGCGTCTTCTGTATCCCCTTTAGTTCATACTGTGACCTCCAGGCGAGAAAGCTTTCATATAATTTTTCACACCCAGTTAAGTGATGAATATTATCATGAGAGTAAAACTCTAGACTTTATGTTAAGATTTGTACAGTAAGTATTTTGAACTGGAGACCATTATGTCATGTACATAACGTTTTCACAAGCTGGCAGCCAACGGATTTTTTTTTCTTTTCATAATGCATAAACACAGAATTTTTAATTTTCCAATTTATATAATTTGGTCTTGGTCAATAATTATGCCACTAAGAAACACCATGCCTGAGAGTAACATGGAGAAAATGCATTTAGTAAAACCCTTGGCAAGCTGTGCCAATCCATGGGCCATGTACAATGTAAAAGGCCAAGCCCTAATAAAGACCATGCTTTAGAAAGAATGCGGTACGGACTGGCCTGATATACAGGGAAACAAGTCTGCCCTCTCAAAGTAACACCTTGTGCCAAAACTCATATTATGAGATGCTTGGCTCAATGCCACTAGAGTAGGTTCCACCTATAGCCCTTGTATTTCTGCAATGGCTTTAGGCCAATCTCCTAATCTCCATAAATAAACGATTGAAAAATGTAAACTATGAAAAGAGAAATTAGAATAACATATTTAATTAAATCACGAGTTTGTTTTGTTTGTTTGCTTATTTTTGCCTCCTGTGATCACCTCCCTTTTTCTTGTTTCAGAGGAGCAATTTTGCGTTATATGGGTTTAGAAAAGAAAAACAGCTGGACTTTCATTATGCCTTAATTTAACGATTCTATTTTCCTAACTCTGTTCCAGTCTGATTGTGGTTTCATGCCCTTATCAATGGTAGGAGAAATAGAAGTTTATGAAATGCTACTCTTTTGGGAAATGGCAGGGGGCTGGGATGTTTCTTTCATTACAAAAGGAAATTTAAATAGAATTGGGGTCTAGAAAGTTATTGGCCTGAAGGTTACTATATAAATCAAAGTTAGATTATTCAGAAAAAGATTGGTGTCAGATTACAGATATGAAGTTTAGCCTGCAATAAAAAAAAAAAAAATTGAGGGGACAAAAGAAAGTATTTTTAATAGTGCCTAACACAGCCTGTAACACCTATTACTTATTGATCAAATGAATGAATGAATAAGAATTGCAGTATCATTTTGCATATGTATTAAATTATAATTTATATTTCAATTGCACTGGCTAATAAAATTAAATTATGATCTAATGGAAATATCATTGTTTTATCTTATGCTACTTTTTGGCAACTTTTGACACAGTGGGCCACAGGCTTCTCCCAATGCCCTCCTCTTTTGGAATCCATAATTCCATGGTATCCTAATTTTGTTTGTTTGTTTGTTTTACTTTACTAGCTGTTCTCAATGCTTTTAGCAAACATTTACTCTTCTACTCTATCACTAAATGGTGGAAGCCTTCTGAAAAAATTTCAAATTTATATCTTCAGTCCATAGCTCTCTTCCAAACTTGAATCTTGTAGAACCAAAAGTTCAATTGTCTTACTAACTTGGACCAACTCCCACTGGCTCACAGGTATTAAAATTCACATATTTAGGAGGGCACTAAAAATTGGTCTCCCAGTCTTTTCTGTCTCACAAAGTGGGACCATCACATACCCAATTATTTCAGCTGAAAACCTAGGCAGAAACCTATGCTTGATTTCTGCTTTTCTTTACCCCCTCCCTAATATATAATCCATCAGCAATCACTATCACATTTAGCTCTATAATATATCTTAAATCTATGCACTTTTCTCCATCCCTACCTTCAATCCTAAACCTTTATCATCTGCTGCTGGGTCACTGCTAAAACCTATGTTTGCATGTCTACTCTTTTCCACTTCCAATCTCCTCTCTCCAAGCAACCAGAGTGGTTATAATTTTCACTAACTTCCTTAAAACAGTTCCATGGCTTCCCACCAAAGTCAGGAAAAATCACCTCAACTGCTTGACCTCTGAGATCTTGCACATACTGCCTTCTCCCCCCTCTCCAACCTTGGCTCATGTCACTCTCCGCCTAGCTCCCCAGGTGGCAGCCACTTTGGCCTCCTTTCATGTTGCATGTGCTAAAATATTTCCTTCTTCAAGGTCTCTCATTTCTTTTTCTCTTTGTGATATTTCTCCCTCTACTCTTGCTCTTGGCATGGCTGGCTTCTTCCTATACTTAGATCCCAAATTATCTCCTTGCCTTCTCTCTGACTGTTCTCTCTATAGTACTGCCATAACATTTTTTTTTTCCTGTCATGGCTTTTCAACCATCATGGTTACTCTCTGTCACATTTCTGATTTGCTTCACAATATTTATCACAATCCATAAGTATCACTTTCCTTTCCTCTTTTCCCCACTTAAATGTAAGCTTCCTGAGGATAAGAAGCTTGTATGTCTTGTTTCATCTCCTATGTCTTACAGATTGCAAATGTTCAATAAATAATTGTTACATAAATGAGTCTCTGAAAGAGTACTTCTCAGTAGTCCTTTATTCAATTTCACAAATTACCATTCATTTTATTTCCTTAACATCTCAAAAGGTAGCAGAACTAACTTCCTCCCTCCCTCCCTCCTTCCCTCCCCCCTCCCTCCTTTTTTCTTTTTCTTTCTTTCTTTCTTTCTTTCTTTCTTTCTTTCTTTCTTTCTTTCTTTCTTTCTTTCTTCTTCCTTCCTCCCTTCCTTCTTTCTAAATTGTACCATGTCTAAAAATTTCATATTGTATGAATTTACGGGGAACTACTTTCTCCTCTTTGGGATAAGTGGTGGTGGTAATTGTTGGAAATGATTATTTTAATCATAGTTTAAATTGTTAAATATGGAAGTGCTTAAATAAAAAATCGCAGACAACCCCTTAATTTGGGGGTTCAGGTTGATTATACCTCAAAGACCAACTGTATAGTAGCAAATTATGGTAATATTATTATTATTATTTGCTATCTGTTGAGTTCAAGTAGTGAAGTTAGCTATGTAGAGAGCTATTCAGAAAAAAACATAGGACTTGCTACAAAAGCTGTAAACTGTTCAAGGCTTGCTTTTCTACTCCTCCTATATCTCTGTTTTTTCTTCATTTCCTTTCCTTCACATCCTTGTAAGGCTAAGATATTCTGAGCATTCTCAGTGTTCTCTTCAGCAGATGTTAGCATGCATATGCTAATTCAACATACTTCCTTCCTACTTATCCCTACATTCACAACATCTTCAGTGTTTCTCTAAACAAAAACACTCGAACTATCCAGATCAAAATACTGATATATATATATATATTTGGAAAAAAACTTAGCTACAGGGAACTGCATTTTTTTTCCTGACAAGTTTTGAATTTCCTGTAAAATTGCTGAAGGTCTAAGTTTGAGTTTTCTCAGAGTTTTCATCAGTGTGTGGGTATCAAGAAAGGGAAAGATTTATATCTGATAAGAAAATAAAACAATATGTGTTTTTACATAATTATTTAAAACTGTTGTTCATGTGGATAATTACTCATGTGATAAAGAATATACCCAAACAAGTGACTAAAACAACCTGAAGCTGTGCCCTGAAAAACCAGCCTTGAAACATTTCTCAAAATTAGCAATTTTTTCAGAAGGTATTTTTATCATTTACTTTCCATGTCCTGAATTTGCATATTTGTTTATTCATTTATCTATTAGTTCAACATTTATTAAGCACCCATTTTTTACAATAAACCATATGCTTTGTAAAGTATAAAGACTCAGGACCTCTCCTCAAAGAGTTTATATTTCAGGTGAATAAACCATTCAAAGTTAAACAAGTCCATTAAGAAATGTAGAAATAAAATGATTTCATTTGGATCTTCAAGAAGTAATAAGATCTGATGGATATTTGGGATTAAGAGACAGAAGGAGGGGCGCCTGGGTGGCTCAGTCGATAAGCGTCTGCCTTCAGCTCAGGGCGTGATCCTGGCGTTCTGGGATCGAGCCCCACGTCAGGCTCCTCCACTGGGAGCCTGCTTCTTCCTCTCCCACTCCCCCTGCTTGTGTTCCCTCTCTCGCTGGCTGTCTCTCTCTCTCTCTCTGTCGAATGAATAAAAAATAAAATCTTTAAAAAAAAAAAAGAGACAGAAGGAATATGATGAGCAAAGTCAGAGATGAAAAAGCAAGAGAAATTGTGCTCAAAAATATATAGAATAGTTTGCTTGGAAATAAAATATAGAAAGATAATAATATGAATAAGATAAAAATAAAACTATATACTGAAACTGACAAGGAAAACCATTAATGCTAGCAAACCTATATACTTTATTCTGTAGGAAATGAAAAATCATTGATAGTGCTTAGGTAGGAAAAATGCTTGACTATACGTGTTTTTACAGGATTAAGATGACAGACAAGATGGACTATAGAGAAGTTATGTAGAGACAAAGAGATCAAATAAGTAACAAAGTATAACAGACAACTGAGATGGTAATTAGGAGGTCAACTGTTAAATGAATAAAAGAGAATAGATGTGATAAATATTACAGATGTAGGATGGATTTGGAAATGAATTAGACATGGATGTAAAGGAAATGGAGATTTTGAACTTGAATGCATATGGTGATACATTCCTATAAATGATATTTGACAAGTAAAAGAAATACAAGTATGAGGGTGAGGATAATAAAATCATTCAACGCACGTTATGTGTGTAAATATATCCAGTTGACAGATGGTAAGGTTGGACTCAAACTCGGATGGTAATTGTGGGAATAGGGCTCTAGAGAAAGAATTATTAGTTCTTCTGAGCTCACTTTCATTTCAGAAGTGCCTGAAAGTACTTTAACTTCTCCAGAGCTATTTGGTGTTCCAGGGTTACTAAAGGTTATTTGGCCCAGTTACCCATGAACTAGGAAAGTGCCCTTCTCTTTTTTTTTTTTTTGCACTGCTGTAGCCAATTAGAAACATTTTAAATGTTATAATTACCATAAGAAACTCATAAAACAAGTACTAATATTGCCAATATTTTATAATTGAGGAAATAAAGTCATAGAGTAAGTAAGTTGCTCATGATCACATAGCTAGTGAAAGGCAAATCTAGAATTCCTACTCAAGGTCTTCAATCTACAGTTAAATCCCACCAGGCATCTTGAGTCTCCCACAAGCAGGATTGTCACAAGTCATTCACAACTGAAATTAGTCTCATGGCTCTAAACCTGTTGCTGGGTTCATGGAGTGTGGGTTATTGGTTTTCATGTATCTACTGAGCTTTAGGCTTCACCATCGACTCTGTTTAGTTTTCTAAATGAGGTTCAGTTTGTTTTGTGACATTGGGGGCCTGCCCCATTCTCAGTTGGAGTCTCACTTATCCTGGCATAATTTTTTCTGCCTTCCTGCACAGCAGATCAGACCTTGATCTTCATAACTCCAGTCAATAGCTTGGGACTTTCTTCAACCCAGTTTAATGGTGTTAGAAGCTTAGTTCTATGACTCATCTCACTTTGCTTAGAGATTCTGCACCTCCCTCACCAGAGAAAATCCTGTTAAAAACCAGACAAGTGACTAAAGGAGAGCTGAGTTGCCCCCTCCTTCTCTGAGGCCAGATGGTAACTTTGACTAGCTTTATTCCTGCTCATATAACACTTCTGCAGGCCCACTGAGGAGTGCAGTTAATCTTGCATTTTACTGGGTATGACATAAAAAACTTAAGGTTGATATAGTCAAGAGGGTGTTTAATGGTCTTATCCTAGAAATGCCATGTTGGGCATGTTTCTGATTAATAAGGGTAATATTTTAGGGCACCTGGGTGGCTCAGTCAGTTAAGCATCTGACTCTTGATCTCAGCTCAGGTCTTGATCTCAGGGTCATGAGTTCAGGCCCTGCAGTGAGGCTTAAAAAAAATAAAATAAAATAAGGGTAATATTTTTCAGGTCAGATACCAAACAATAAGTATATTTTTCTCTCAAAAAAAGCATTCTCATTAGAGTCTTGCCATTGCCACAGCACAAGGCAGAATACAAAGAAAGATGACTGAAAGACTCACAGAATAGTGTGAGGAGATAATGTAGCTTAGGAGAAAAGCAATGGACATTGAAACTTGTTTTACGACACTATGCAAGCAAATTTCTCCTGTCAGTTTACTTAAATGTAAACTGAAAATAACTATTCTGTATGGTTTTTGTGAGACTTAAATGAGATAATTCTTATAAAATACCAAGTATAGTTTGTAGGGTTTGTGGAGTCTAAATAAATGGCAGCCATTATCATCCTTACCAGTACTTTTATTATTAGGCAGAGGTTCAGTCCATGAAAAGAGAAGCTATTTATCAGTGATAAGAACTAGCATCTGGCAATTTGAAAACCATTTGGAAAGGAAACAACCTTCAATATAGATGATAATCATTAAACTTAAAGTTCACTTTAAGCAATTCTAAATGGAGAGATGCAGAATTTTCTGCAAATAGGAAAAAAACAGAAAGAAAAACGTGACATACTGGCCTAGAAACTTAGAGGAAAAAAACAAAACAAAACATGTGACACAGCGAATTCCTGTAGAATTTGAATAATGAAAGGCTGGGAGAAATCTACATTATATTAACAAACAAAACAACCACAAACTGTTTAGTGAGAAGCAGAACTTAATATCAGAACCTCACTACATTGTGTTCTAGAAGGTATGATTAGGCTTAGATACTTTTATCATTTAGCTCTATGCACTTTCATCCTTTAGTGTGGATTTTTTTATTAATTGCCATGAGGTCTTCATGAAATGTAGAGTCTGTTACCTGGACAAGATAGACATTATTTGCTCTTAAGATTTTCAGGTTCTTTTTTTTTTTTTTTTTTTTTTTTTTTAAAGTTTTTTTTTTTTTTTTTTTTTATTTATTTGAGAGATAGAGACAGCCAGAGAGAGAGGGAACACAAGCAGGGGGAGTGGGAGAGGAAGAGGCAGGCTCATAGCGGAGGAGCCTGATGTGGGGCTCAATCCCACAATGCCGGAATCACGCCCTGAGACGAAGGCAGACGCTTAACCGCTGTGCCACCCAGGCGCCCCAAGATTTTTAGGTTCTTACTGAACAAACTAAGTGGCTGTACCTTTGCAGAATGGGCATGCTATTACTTGTTAATGAAGTGAGCCCTTCAGAAGACGCTTATATGGTGTTCATAACGTTGAGTCACCCAGTTGCTTCTTTAAAAGAGAGTATTGATGGGGCGCCTGGATGACTCACTCAGTTGAGCGTATGCCTTTGGCTCAGGTCATGATCCCAGGGTCCTGGGATGGAGTCCGCATTGGGCTCCCTGCTCCACAGGAAGCCTGCTTCTCCCTCTCCCTCTGCCTACTGCTCGCCCTTACTTGTGCTCTCTCTTATTCTCTCTGTCAAATAAATAAATAAAATCTTTTTTAAAAAATTAAACAAAGCAGAATTGAAAAGACCTCTTTTAACTTATAAAAAGTGTATCAATAAGTATAGGGTGGGTTAGGCTGAGTAACAAACAACTCCAAAATTGTATTGGCTGACAGCAATAAAAGTGGTTTCATTTTCTCCTATATCACATGCCAGCTGAGAAGCAGCTATGGCTCTGTTCCATGTGATTTTCACTCCAGGATCCTGGTTAACAGTGTAACAGTGTCTATCATCAAAGAAGGAAAAGGAAAAGAGATTTGAGGTAATCACATATTGGTTCTTCTTCTTCCTCCTTTTTTTTTAATAGTTGACACACAATGTTACATTAGTTTCAGATGTACAAGATGATTCAACATCTCTATCCATTATGCTATGCTCATAAGTGTAGCTCCCATCTGTCACCATAAACACTATTATAATATCGTTGACTATATTCCCCATGCTGTGCTTTTAATTCCTGTGACTTTTTATTCCATAACTGGAAGCCTGTGTCTCCCACTCCCTTCACCCATTTTTCCCATTTCACACCTCTTCCCTCTGGCAACCATCAGTTTTTTGTCTGTATTTATAGGTCTGATTCTGCTTTTTGTTAGTTTATTCATTGTTTTGGTTTTTTTAATTCCACATATGAGTGAAATCATATGGTTATTTGTCTTTCTCAGTCTGACTTATTTCACTTAGCATGCACTGGTTCTTACATCTCAGATTTTAACATTTCATTTTGGCCAAAACAATGTGTGTGGCCTAGCCTGACATCAACAGGAATGGGATGTATAATACTTTCAAAGGGAGGACAACAAACATTTTTTAACAATAATGCCATCTATCACAGAAGGTAATGTCAGCTTTTGTCCCACTGAAGTGTATATTTTAAATTCTACTTCGTAGTCATACCTTCTCATGTTCCTATAAACTTGTAACATTTTAATGTCATTTTTTCTCTAAGTTGGTGGCAACCACAATCTAAACGTTATCTTTCATATTAAATGATTTTATTTATATCACTGTTACTTTATTTTTAGGAAGCCCAGAAGCACAGGAGTTGAAGGATAATATCTAATAATAGGTTTTCTATGCATCAGAAATCATGTGTGAGGGTTGCCTAGGTGGTTCAGTTGGTTACATGTCTGCCTTCAGCTCAGGTCATGATCCTGGGGTCCTGGGATTGAGTCCCGCATCACTCCTTGCTCAGCAGGGAGCCTGCTTTTCCTTCTCCCTCTGCCTGCTGCTCCCCCTACTTGTGCTCTCTCTCTTTCTGTCAAATAAATAAATGAATTCTTTAAAAAAAGAAAAGAAAAAGGAAATCATGTGTGAACCATTTATGAATCAGATTTTCATTCTATGTGAAAACTTGATAATTGTACCACATATCTTGAGAAGGGTAGTGTCATAATTCAGTAGAAGACAGTGTTAATTTCAAGGAAGTGAAGAACAAATGGTACTTCTGAGCCTTATTTTTAATAAAGTTACTTAATGAAAAGCATACACAAGCAATCTAATAATGGCATTCAATGTTAAAATTAAGTAACAAAAGATGGTTACTTTTAGGAACTTAAATATTTTCTTATATAAACAGACACTTTGATTAAGTCAGGTCTAACCCCCTTGACATGTGGAAACTTCTCATTCTATCTATGATAGACATTCTTATGTGGAAACTTCTCATTCTATCTATGATAGACATTCCTAGATGCAACACCAGGAAAGAAATAGGTGAAATGCAGGAAACTATGTCACTAAAGAATAACTCTAAAATAGACTTTCTTCTGACTCTTCCAGATCTGTAGTATTTATTTGTTTGTAGAGTGAGATTTTGGCAGAGGATGGTTTGTGCAGGAGAGGGAAAACTATATTGGAGTAAGGAATTTGTGGGTCCATATGGTAAACTTCTATTTCTTTTCTTATTGATACCAAATATTAAATTTGGAGAGGATCCAGTCTGATGAACACAGGGAGGTGCTGGAATGATGGCATGCCTGTAGGACATTGAAAGCTTCGCATCCCTTCCCCATACCTTGCTGTACTTCTTCGTGTGGCTGTTCATATTTATCCTTTAGAATATCCTTCATAATAAACTGTGAAAAGCCAGTAAATGTTTCCTTGGGATTTGTGAGCCTTTCTAGACAATTATCAAACCCTCCCAGGGGCTATGGGAACCCTGATTTATAGCTGATAGGTCAAAAGTACAGGTAACAGTCTGGACTTGTGATTTTAAATGGAGGGAGCAGTTTAAAGGATAATTTTGCTGGGCAAAGAATTCTAATCCTTTTTTTTTCCCCCTTTCAACATTTCAAGTAGTTCACTCTGCTGTGTTCTTGCTTACATTGTTTGTTATGAGAAATCTATTGTAATTCTTAACCTTTGTTCTCCTAAGGAGAGTGTTCTTTTTTCCCTTTGACTCCTTTCAAGATTTTCTCTTTGACTTTGTTTTTCTGTTGTATGAATATAATATACCAAGGTATAGATTATTTGATATTTATTCTCCTTGTTATTTTTGAGCTTCCTGGATCTATGACTTAGTGTATACCACTAATTTTGGAAAAAATTAACCATTATTACTTAAAATATTTCTTCTGTTCTCTTCTCTTAGTATTCTTTTTTTTTTTTTAAAGATTTTATTTATTTATTTGACAGAGAGAGAGCGAGCAAGAGAGGGAACACAAGCAGGGGGAGTGGGAGAGGGAGAAGCAGGCTTCCCGCTGATGCGGGGCTCGATCCCAGGACCCTGAGATCATAACCTGAGCTGAAGGCAGATGCTTAACGACTGAGCCACCCAGGCGCCCCTCCTCTTAGTATTCTAATTATACATTATATCGTTTTAAATTGTCCCACAGATCTTGAATATTCTCTTCTGTTTTCTGTTTTATCTTGTTTTTAAGTTATTATTCATTTTCCTCTTTGATTTTCTCTTCAGGAACTTTCTATTGACATATTTTCAAGCACGCTGGTTCTTTCCTAGGCCACTTCTAGTCTACTGATGAGCTTATCAAAAACATTATTTGTGTTACAGTGTTTTTGATATTTAACATTTTCTTTTGATTCTTTCTTAGCTTTTAATTTGTCTCTCTGCTTACATTACTTTTGCTTTCTTGTCATTTGTCAACTTTTTCTATTAGAGATCTTAACTTATTAATTATAGTTCTTTTAAATACCCTCCTTATTAATTCTAAAACCTATGTCATATCTGAGGCTGATCCTGATGCTTCCTTTATACCTTGAGACAGTTTCCCCCCACCCCGCCTTTCAGAATACATTGTAATTATTTGTTGAAAGCCAAACATGTCATATTAAATAATGGGACATGAGATACATAGGCACTTAGTGTGAGGATTTATGTTAATCTGGGAACAAACATGAAAGTTATCTGTACCTGTAGGTTCGAGAGGCTTCAGATTTCTCTAGTGTTCTTATTTTTTAATCTCCCTCTTGACTTTGGTCTGGAGCACTCCTTCTTAGTGAAAATCTGCATCTTGCAGCTTTTTCAGCTATAATCCATTGTATTAGACTAGAGCACTTTTGGTGTGATATGGGGGCAAGTATGCTACAATCTTATGGTTAAATGTCCATGTTTTAAAGGTTCTGTATTTCTGGTCTGTGATTTGACAGGCATTTTTCCAGTTGAATAGCTTTTTCCTTCTTAGGTGAAACACAAACACTAGTCAGATAGAAGGGTGGGACTTCTCCAGTTTGAGATAAGGTTCTGGTAAAGTCTTTTTGCTTAAGAATAGGCCTTTGATATGGAGAAATCTCTAGTTGTATTTCATAAAAGATTAATCTTCCCCTGCCAGAGACAAGAAGACCTCTCTCTCTTGAATCTTCACTGTGAGAATCTTGAGGGATTCCTGGTGGTGAAGTCCAACACGGTGCCCCCCTTCCCAATATGATAGCCTCCAATAATTTCTCTCTCAAGCTAGTCCACATTCAGGGTCCAGCCAACTGTCATAATTACCATTTAAATGTTCATACCAATTTATGGCTCTAGTAGCTTCTGCTGCAGTTGGATCTTGCCTGTTTCTGGCTTTATGTCTCTCCAGATTTTGTGTGTCAGTTTGCCTTGCACCCTCCGTTCTCTGATGAGTCCAAGAAAATTGGTGAGTCAATTTTCACTTCATCTTTTTTTGTTGTTGTAAGGAAGGAAGTGGCAACTTCCACATCCTTTACACATCAGTGATGAAAAGAGTAGTATCCCATTCTTTTTCGTTGTTGTTGCAAAGCTGTTTCTTCTTTAAGATCTCAAGCTCAAATTGCACATACTTAAAATTGTCTTTTTTTTTTAAGATTTTATTTATTTATTTGACAGAGAGAGAGACAGCCAGTGAGAGAGGGAACACAAGCAGGGGGAGTGGGAGGGGAAGAAGCAGGCTCCCAGCAGAGCAGGGAGCCTTATGCGAGGCTCAATCCCAGGACTCTGGGATCACGCCCTGAGCCAAAGGCAGACGCCTAACAATTGAGCCACCCAGGCGCCCCTAAAATTGTCTTTCTGTCTAAAATAGATAACTTCTAACATTACTCTGTAGCACATACCTTTGTTTAGCAATTAAAAATGTTATCATTTTTAGGTTTGGTTTAATTGATAGGAGTAGTCTGATCCCCATGTTAATGCCTGAAATTACAAAGTCTCAGAAAAGCCACTACCAGAATTGAGATTCATAGACTAAGATATAAACATTTATTGTGTAAAGCTGCTAACATATTTCAAAAAAGATGACTTTTACATAGTTAAAGTGTATGAACTATGCTTCTCAGAAGCACCAGGCAGCTTTCTAAGTGGTTATATGATTAGCATATGTTTTTTATTTAAATAGCTGTCAGGAGCATAATAACATAGTTAGTTTTTACAAAATGGAGAATACCCAGGGATGACAGGAGAGAGACTAGATCTTAGCAAAATTTGGCCAACCTAGAGCCTACGCGAGGGTAGATGTCAGAGGTAGAGAAGAGAAAAGGTAATAGAAGACGTGTCTAAATATGGTTGACCAGGACCAGACTCCCATGGAATCCCTGTGTCTTTGTGCTCTATAATCCTAGCATAAGGTAAATGTAAGGGTTTTTAAAAGTAGAAACTTATTTGTAGGTAGGATGAATAATCACAGATTAGCTGTACACCCCAGATAACAACTCCCACTCCCGTAATTATGGAGGTAATCAAAGATTAATATTCCCTTCATGAAAAATGGAGATGGAAAGAACATGTTGGCGTAAATCTTATGTATAAACCAACAGGAGTTCAACAGTCTTAAAAAGCAATTTAAACTAAAGCACTTCCCAGCTTTGATTTACATTATATAGGCAGCCTGACTGTAAAGTTGGCAGTTCTCTTATTACAAATGTAACTCTGCCATGGTTCAATGAAACATTTTCCTACTTCTAAACCTAAACCTCTTCTTAAAAATAAATTAACATTTTGGTTTTCAGTACTGTATTTTAGATGCTTTACTTTAGAAGCAATATAATATCTTTCATTACTCCTCAAACACTATAGACAGCTAAATTTATGTTTATTAACTTTTGTATAATCATTAATATAAGCTGCAGCAGCCAAGAACCTCAATTTGGATTATTGGCAATTACTTGAAACACTGTAGATAGGATAACAAATAAGGCTTTTCCTTGGTGACCCTTTTAAAATCGAAGTACCAGTACTCACAGTCTGAAGCTTGCCACTTCAAAAGACAACAGAGACAATTAGAGTCAAATTACCCAAGTACTATGTTTTTTCACTACCTCTTTTGTAACAGATTTTGATAACAAATATGGCACAGTGGTTAGGAACATGGATTTCAGTGTCAGCTGGAATCAGGGTTGACTCCTTTGTTGAAACCCTGCTACTCCCTAACTGGTCTTACAGAAGTCTTATCCTCTTTAAGCCTCAGTGTCCTTTTCCCTAAGATAGATACTAATAGTACTTACCCCACAGGAATGTTTTAAGTATGGAAAAAGATAATGTCATTAATGTGTTAGCACTGGGACAGCATAAGCATTCCAAAAATATTAAGATTATTTTAATAATATTTTTTTAACTGGAAGCCCTAAGATTTGTAAGTTTCTTGCACTCTGGGGAAATGGTCATAGAAAACAAAATTAATTCAATTATGCAGGAGAAGGTTACTGAGCAAGTTGATTCTTTAAAATTTCATCTGTGACATTGTATCATACTATTGGTATGTGTACACGTGTGCGTATGTGTGCACGTGGGTTTCCTTTTCGGCAGGATATCCTCCATTCCTGCTACCGTGGATACTCTGTTCATGGGATCCGTGTGCAAGCACCTGCAGAGCTAAGGACAGAAGCCAGCTGACACCTACTGGTTGAATCATTCTGTCCAGTGGTTGTCCAGCCTCTCTTCTGAAGCAGGCACTTCCTACTGTAGACACTGATGCAAGACACAAAGATATATACTACTTAGTGCTCATTCCTGTAGGCCTCCATCTTTGAATCTCTATCCCCTTCCTCTATCCTCTGCCAACACAATTCTGACAATCTTCCTTATTGCGGGCCATCTTTGTCTCTAAACTTCAAAGAGACTTTACAGGCTTTCGTGAGGATACTGGATTTCTGAATCACAAAAGATTGTCTTATTTTTAATAAATCTCCCCTGTCTTGCCTTATATTTTGAACCCTTCTCAGTGCAACATTCTGGGTACATTCTCATAAATAATCTCTTATTTTCTGCCACTACATATCATAAAGGTTCTTCAGATTTTTGGTGAATAGTCCATATCAAGGATGGACCTTACCCACTTTTGCCAGGGGAAGACTTGATCCCAGTTATTGATCTGGAATTACTGGGAGAGAGGCAAGTACAGAGCCTGAGGAGGGCAAACATCCCCTGTCAGGCACTGACCTTACATGGGACCTTTAAATGGTGTCCAAACAAGGAAACAATGCTTTCCTCTGGCAGTGATGAGGGGAGAGATAGCCACTGAAAGTTCTTGAGCTCATTTACCCATTAAAAGTCTCATCCAAGGTCTAGATGTCTCACTTCTTTCCTATCACGGCCCTGACTTTGGCATAGAAGATTTTCTGGAGCTAGGAATTTAGATTCATTTGAAATTACACCTCTCCTATGATCAAATGATGGACCGAAATGCCAGCCTGTTCTGCACATCAGCTGCAGAAGAGGATCTCAAACACCGCCATGAAAGTGTTCTGCCTTTACAGCTCTGGATTGATAGTTGGCTGACCTGAGGCTGCCTTTCTTTTTTTTTCAAGGCTTTTATGGCAGTTATAAAAAGTCAATCTGCTCCACAGTTCTCATATTTATTCTCAACTCTTTCAAGTTCTAGAGCATTAGCTCTTAAACCTTGCACTGCATTAATATTTTTTGGAAAGCTTTTTAAAACACAGATTTTGGGACCCCAATCCCTGAGTTTCTGATTCAATAAATCTGGGAAGGGGCAAGTGCCCTTATGATGCTAACGCTGGGGTCTGGAGACCACATTCTGGGAACCAGTGCGCTGGAGCTATTAAAAGCAAGAGTTTTCTCTTCCTTGTTTCTTTTCCTAGTCACCATAAATGAGAATGTTTGTAACTGCAATGCTACACCATGACTGAGTTATAACATTCGGTTTTCCATCAAAAGTGGAATTCTTGTTTCTCTCTTGTCAACAAGCAATTCAGTTCCAGATTCTAATCCTGAGAATCTGCTTTCTAATGTGTCTACTGTAATAATTTCAGTTTGAATTCCTCCAAAAGCAGACCCTGAGACAAAGATTTGGGTGCAAACAGTTTATTCGGGAGGTGTATGGGTCTGTCCTGTCACGACGCAGGACTCACACAGAAATTTAAAACATTGAAGTCTTTATATAAAGAGGTATTAACTATAAGAGGAGATTGGAGTAACAGAGATTAGCTAGTAAGGAGTACAGAGAACTCTAAAGAATATAGAAATAGCAGATACTAGGAGTAGCCTCTATCCCCAGTGCTGACACAGAATGCCAGAGTAAGAACCTCTGGTAGAGGGGCTCCACCACACACACACACACACACACACACACACACACACACACACACACACACTTCTCCCCAGGACTAACATCCAGACCTTTTTGAAAGGACTGCACCTTGAGTTTACTGAGGCTGTGAAGATGCCTAAGGGGTGTCAAGGAGAGCCATCCACAGGGCAATGTATACCAACACCACTTCACTGCAAAGCTACTCTAGGGGCTGCATGGAAAGTTATTCAGAGGAGATGCTGTGCTTGAGGCACTTTGCTGCAAAACTATCAGAGAGGTGTGCCAGGAGAAGCTGTTCGTGGAGAGTTGACTGCCAGGTGCTGTGGAAGCTTTCTGTGCTGCTTTAGCTTACTTATTGGAACATATTGGAATCAGGAAGAGAAAACTCCCTTCTTTTCCAGTGTGTCTCTCCAGCACCCTCTACTGAAACTGCTTAATGTTATGACAATTGGCAGGGGAGATATCCTACAGGGGTCATCTCTATTATCACAGAGTAGGAGATAAAAGGTAGATTTGGAGCAAATGAGTTGACAACTTGCATAGGAAGCAAAATGTGGAAGTGAGGAAGTGAGATGGGGAAAAAAGAAACTTCATAAAAGTTTCATTTATGAGCAGGTTACTCTTTTGGGAAACTGGAGTTCATACTTACTGGGGGTCATCTGATAGGATTTCCAGAACACAAGTCAGAGTTGCCTCATAAAAGAGAAGAAGCCGGGGTCCTTGCTCACAAATTCCCTTTTCTCATTAGTCAAAGTCACTCCTAGGGGTGTTTCTTGACTTACTTCTTGTCCATCCATGCAAACCAAGGTCAGATCTGTAGCCTGATTCAGATCCCAAGCAGAGAGATACAGTTAGCAGTAGGCTCACATGGAAACCCTGTGAGGTCACTACTTGGAAAGCCCAAGCAGACATAGACAGGCAAGGCGTCAATAGCATTAACCGCATCATCATAAAACCCTAAACAACAACAACAACAACAACAATAACAACAACAACAAAAACAGGACCTACTTCACTCAAAACTAGAATAAAGTAGAAAACAAAAGAAGCATATATCCAAAATTCAAGTTAAATAAAACTGTGTAGGCATTTCAGATGGTCTGTATAAATTCTACAAATTCTGCCCAATCTCTAAGACCTTCTGATAATGATAATGGTTGTTAATACATATCAAATACTTACCATGTTCCAGGCACTGTTTCAACGAATTTGCTTACCTCATTTTGTACTCACAGTGAAAGAAAAAGTTAGATACTACTATTATTATCACATTACAGCTAAGGAAATTTTGGTTTAGAGAGTTTAAATTAGTTGGCTAAGTCTCCAAAGACAGTAATTTCTGACCCTTACTTATCTCTGGTCATTTGATTTCTAATCCCACATTCCTGACCACTGGGGTGCTCTCCATTTGCGTTTGGTTTGTACACTGTACTCACTCAGAAAATGTTATTCAATGATGATGGTCTTCAAAATGAGAATTCTGGAATTCAATCGTCTAGGAAATATTAAGTGACATTCTCAGATACCATGAAAACTGACAGATTTGTCTCCTTGCTTCTTGTTTCTTCAAATTCAAATGTTCTGTATACTGTCTGAATACTGAATACTCTGCATTCTCAATATTTTTGAAATCCTTCTTTTACATCTTCTCTCTGATACAAATCAATGTATTCTGACTCAGTTGTGTGAAAATATTCTGATCCAAAATATTTATTTTATCTCCTAAACCATAGAGTACTCTTTTATTTCTAGCTAGTTACATACTTCCTTACATTATTGTTTTATTTTTATGTTAATGTTATATTTTATATTAAGTATCTTTTAATCTACAAGTTAGTAAATGCATTAGAGTCAAGATTCTATATTATGAATCATTCATATTTGCTACTCTGTCTGCCATTGTTGAGTCCATATTAATTCAATAAGGGCTGTTTGAATAGGCATTATTGAAAGTAGAAATAGCAACAAGACATGCGTTTTTTGGTCTTAAGAGAGAATTAACAAGAAAATCCTATTATCCAAATTCAAAGTGTTTCGTTTAATCAAGGTTCTACTGTACTATGTTCCTTCTCTTTTCTGTGTAATTAAAGCCCTCCCAAGCAGATTAAGCAGAAATAGGGTTTTCCTTAATTTTATTTTCTCTCTTAAATTCAACCAGCATTAAACAGAGATGTTCCAGTCTTCCAGTCAGAATTAATTTCTTCCTCTTCCTAAACAACTCTTATAGCCTCTAGATTATAATTGCTCAGTGAATGCCACAGAGCATAGGTTACCTTCTGTGAGAGTCATCTATGTACTTACTTATGTTACTCACTAGATTGTGAGATCCTGGGACTCCTGAATTTTAATTTTGAACCCACAGGCAGAGGGATTAGTACCTAAAAGCACTCGGTAACTATATGATGGATCTAGTTTGATTTACTGATATCCAGAAATATACCTAACAAGATAATAGTAACCGTATATGACAAGCAAAGCTGTAAATGTTTTCACATACTTTCCTGTTCTTATCTTCTCATCAATATGTAATAGAAGTATACAATTTCCATTTTACAAATAGAGAAACTAAGTCATATAGAGGGTGAAGTTAGGAGTAATAACGTTTTGAAACTCCAACTTTACATTGTGCCCTCTACTGTATGTTTTATTTAACCATTCCATTTTGTGCTAATAACCGGGGTACCAAATGCTCATGCCTATCATGTACGTAAGTATTATATTTTTATCCCATGAATGCGATGAGGTTCAAAAAGGTTAAAGAATTTATCTAAGGACAGGCAGTGCGGGTAGAGTTGAAACTCGGGCGTTTTTTACTTCCAGCACCACACACTCATTCCATGATTAAATACCGCCAAGTCTAAGATACAGATAAACAAAAGGCATGATTCCTGACATCAGAAGGTTTACAGTCTTATTTATGAATGGATTCTGAAGGCCAGTGGAGTTAGGGAGAGGCAGCTTAGGTGATTATTTTAATTCCTATAAAACACTGTCTCATCGCAAAGGTCATAATGATTTTAGAGTAAAGGTCTCAGGTTTTAGTGTGCATAGTGATTACCCGAAGCACTAATTAAAATGACAGATTCCTAAGCTGCATCCTCCTGGCATCTACCATCCAAATTAATAATGATGCAGGTCACCTGTTCAGAATCTTGTGGAAGAGCTCTTTCAAAAGAGAAATGACGAGCATTGAGTTCTAATCAGAAGCCAGAACAAAAAGCGTGAGTGGATAAATTGCCTCCCATCTTCCCAGACTTAACTAAAAAGCAGAAGAAACAGAGCTCTCAGAAAAACTGAAACAATAAACAAATAAACAAAAATAATAAAAAGCAAAAACATACTTATTTCTTTTGTACAACGTCAGAGTCCATATTTCATGCCAAGTCACAGAGGCTCCACTTTGCAACTGTTAGCAGGAAAGGGAGCACCGTGAGGGCTTCTGAGAACGCTGTGCTGTGGAAGGACTTGTGAGCACAGGGTGAGCGTCTCTTCAGATCGTCACTGAGACACCAGCCTTAATTAAAGGAAAACAAGAAGGAAGGCAGAGAGAGAGGCCAAGAGGTAGAAAAGAGGGGGTGTAGGCAAGCCTGAAAGAAGGATCACGAAGGGAGGGAGAGCAGAGGAGGAAAGGAGATGGTGAGAGTGTCAGAAATTGAAGTAACAGAAAAACAAGAATAGATTTAGAGAAAAAGGAAACAATGCCATACTCCACTATTATAATCTGGAGAGCCAGAGAGGGCAATTCTACTGCGTGCTTTATTAAACTGACTTCTCCATTTCTCCCCAGGCTGGACTGCACAGAGGAAATTCATTAGCTCCATTTAAATGCACACCCCAGAGCCCACCTTCAGTTTCCAGCAGAGCACAACACATTTCATATTGGATAAACCGCTATGACTCTAGAGAATGATTTTTTTTAACTTAAATCAACCTTCATGGAACAGTTTGTATTCTTGTGATTTTTTCATTACATGTGAAGAACTACTCTATAGACAAGGACTGGGTAAAGTCATTATAATAAATAATTCATAGTACAGAATTTTGTTGTAATGAGATCAACAAGGCACTAATGCTCTAGGCCATTGGCCTGGGCTTAGAAATAATTTTATTATTGCAAACTTTTTTTTTCCCATATAGGTTCTTGTTAAAATGGAATTTAACTGAGTAAATA
The DNA here is from genome assembly GCF_002007445.2 of Ailuropoda melanoleuca. Taxonomy (NCBI): domain Eukaryota; kingdom Metazoa; phylum Chordata; class Mammalia; order Carnivora; family Ursidae; genus Ailuropoda; species Ailuropoda melanoleuca. The sequence continues at coordinate 54,146,452 of NC_048219.1, read as the reverse complement.
AACTTACATATATTTACAACTCACCAATGAATACCAGTTACCCATAGTTAAAACTTTAGAATCATTTTTAACTGCTCAGGTGTAACGCCCACATACAATAAATGATCAAGTTCTATTCTCTACTGGTTTTCTTTTATTCCTCTTGGATCTTCCAACAGTGTCCTCTCAAACTATCAGTCCTTGACTGTCCCTTAAATGTTGATGATCCTTTTAGACTTTTTTCTCTTACTATAGACTCCCGGGATTAAATTGTCCATTCTCATGAATTTAATTACCATTTCTATCCTGATAGCTTCCACAATTATGTTTCCAGACCACACCACTCTTCTAAGATTTATTTGTATATTAACAACTCTCTACTGGTTCTTTTATATGGGCGTAACAAAAACTAATGTGCCAAACCAAACTTATCATACAACCCCCAAGGCACACTTTTATCTCCCCTTGCAATCATTAACTCAGAGAATGACATCACATTCATTTAATCGGCCATGCCAGATGCTCCTTACTCCATCATTCCTCTTTCAAATTATCACCATCGGAGACACATTTTTAAAAGAAGAAAGTGATGCCTCCCAAATCTGGGATCTGCTCTACAGAAGAGGATAGAGCAACAGTAGTCACTGATTTATTGGAGTGACCTCCTTCTAATACCGTTGACATTAAAGATAGGACAGTGTAGACAAGGGAAGGATTTTTCTATGAAAGACATGTAGAAATCTATTCCTGAGTTTTTGTAAGGAATCCCTGAGGAATTTTCAGAAAAGTCTGCAGCAATACTTTGGGAAGAACAATATCCAGCAAGTAAGTCTGTAGGGGCTTATACCATCACATGTAAGTTATTTCAGTGAAACGGGACATTATCCTTGAGTCAAAGGCTGGAGAAATCGATTGCACCATTGTAATAAACACATTTGATTGTAGAAGCAAGGAAATGTAGGCCACAAAAAGTGGGAAAATGCCAGAAACGAAAGTAAATATGATTTACATACCTTTTCAAATTACGGTTGATTTGATTTTAAGGAGAATCAATGTTATTTTTTGGAAAATCTAAATATAAGTTGAAGAATTATAATTGAATTTTTATTACAGTGACATATAGGGATGGGTTAAAAGAAGCAAAGTTTGATAAAGTAGGGTGTTTGTCAATGTAATTTTCTTTTAGAAATGGATGAAGGTACTGCCTCGCTAGCTGCCCAGTAACCTTCTGGGAATAAAGATGGGATTCATCTAGGCAATGGAGAGCTACTGGGAAGCTAACAGGGATGAAAAGACATTCTAGCAGGCACTTGACCTCACGAACAAGTAAAATATTTAGAAATCAAGTTCAGACCTGACAGCCTTGGGAAATGCAGCACTCAGGACCCAGGCAGCAAGTCGCCTTCCTAATTAGCTGGCTGACATACCGAACAGATTTCTTCACCATCATACATCCTCTCCCATATCGCCAGAGTCCTAGATATTGACCCCAAATACTCGCATGCCCTGACGAGCCCTATAGAAAAGAGTTCTTTCACCAGGTATTCAGAAGAAGTGCCATTCATTATTGGCCTTGCATCAAAAAAGGTTTTAACACTTAAAAAAAGAAAGGTTAACCATGATTTTTGACACTATAGACCTATAGATGGAGAAATTTTAGGACTACTGTACACTGGTTCTAACTGGGAACAGGCAGCTTGCACAGTGTGAAGTGTAAGATGTCACAATGACTGGCACGCCATGCTCCAGTAGATATGTTTCAGTTGGAAGAGAAGTTCTTCAAGGCAGGCAAAATTTGCAAGCTATGTGTAAATCTGTGTTTAGTGATGTGTGTGTGTGTGTGTGTTTCTTCTAGTGGAGTATATGAGTCACTTGCCTGAATGCAATCAAAGCAGTTAAAATCATCATTGAAGTTAGAGTCAGAGGTTTCTGGAAGAAATGACTTATTTGCAGCCCATTACCCGTTAGGGAGGGAATTTTCATTGGTTCTCCACAAGGGATCAGAGAAATCCAACCTCTCTAATAGCTTTTGCGACAAGAATTCATCTTAAAGATAAAATTCATGAAACAATGAGGAAATTTTATTACACACTTTCTCTTTTTGTTGCTGTAAATTCTGACTCCATAAAGGCTGTCCATGGCCATCACTCCCAGGTCCTTGCCACCTTCTATTTTAAAGACTTCTCTGCCTGATAAACTTACACACTCTAACAGATATGGGAAAGTATTCTGTCCAAAGTTTCTTTTTTTTTCTTTTTTTTTCCATTACACAATCATCAGCTATCAAACATTGTGAAATACCCTATATGCTTTTTTACCTTTGTATCTTTAGATTCCTCCGACTAGAAAATCACTTCTACAATTTTGGCCCTGGAGACCAGAGAACTGGCAGTGTTGCAGATGACAGCATTTCTTGGCTGTGACATCCACATCAGACTGCCTGCATTTCTTCTTTTCCTGGGCTTAACGGGAACCTTGAAGCCATAGTCAAAACACAATAAATGCTGTTCATAGCCCTCCCTCCTGCCCCGTTGATACTTTTTGTGAATATAATATATTTGTTTCTATTTCTTCTTTCATCCCTTTTCCTTTTTTCTTTTGTGATTACCTGGAGAATTATTTCTCCTAGTTCCAGAAAAGCAGCTGCTGCTATAAAAGTCCACTGAATTTTATCCCTGTGACAAGGAATCTTACACTGTCATAAAGATACCTTTAGCATCCCTCTGCATCCTTAGGCACAGAGGAAAGGAATGCATCTGGGAACGCATAGTTGGAAATAGCCTGAGTGTTGCCAAGCATCAGAGAGCCCAGATCTGGCTAGTGGTCAGCTCAGGCCCTGGCATCTAGCCAAGGAATGCTGGGAGACCTGGAGGGGATTTAAAGCTATTAATGATCCTAGCCAATGTATTTTTTTGCAGTAAAATTAGAATAGTGGTGTCTAGTCGATATCAACATTACATTTCAGGGTTTATTTTCCTTTGCAAAGCTTTTTGAAAGTCCACCAATCACAGCAATTTACCAATTGGTAACCAATATGATTCCTACAGGTCACCTGGGAATTATTATGCCTACATAAATTAACACAGAAGCAAAATAAATCATCTGTATAATGTTTCCAAACCACCACTTCATTTTGTCAATGTAGATTTGATGTAACTTATTGTAGCATTTATTAAAATGCCAATAATGGTCTACTGAATCCCATATTAAAGTCTTTACCGTCACTGCTTTTGATTGGCCTCAATCTGGGAACTAGCAGGCTCAACAACATTCTCAAGTCCCCATATAAAGTGTTCCATGTGGCAGGAGAAGCTGTGCACCTCCAGATTAAAGCCCATCCTCAGAATCCAGTTGCTGCCAGATCAGCCTTGACTCAGTGCCCAGCTCTGACAACAGGGTCCACCTGACTCTCCAACCCCAGGCTATTCTATGTGTCATGTTTTTACAACTGAGCCACATTCTTTTTTTGAGTTCTGGTAAATGACCTAGTAATCATGCCTTCTTTTTAATCAGTATTGTGGGTTTTTTTTTTTTTTTTAAGCATCTTAAATCTCATATGTTTATGGAATCTGCCATCATGGCAGCCAAGGAGAAAAAAGATCTTTTCTGCTTTAAAAATAGAAAAAACAGCTAATGGGAACTCACATGTGATTTAAATTTGTCCCATTTGACTCCTCCTGCCAGGGCATTTGAAATAAATGTTCGAAGAAGCATGGATGATTTAGGATTCATTTGGGCAGATATAGCACAGCATCCTTTATAGACTGATAGTAGCAGCAAAAATCCAGCTTCCTTATTCCCACCCATGTTGCTCTGAGTTTAATTATTTCAGTTGATTCCAACCAAGAAACAAATCACAACTTTCTTTGTCTCTGCAGCCTGGATCCTGAAACCCATGTAGCAAGTCGTTGGCTGCAGAGACAACTCAACTTCTGAGGATCATCCAGACCAGAGTCTCCCCATCTGCAGAAACCAGCAACTAAAGCAACTATTCCGCATTGGACTCCCATTGCCAATCCATTGTATTCATGTTTAATGCAACTTGTGTTGGATTTAACCTGTGCACCTTAGGCCTGCTCTGGGTTCATCCTTCTCTGGAAGCACCTGCAACTGGGTCAAATCTTCCAGGACGGATCCCATTAAAACGAGTAAGATTTGGTCAGAACAGGGCTTCTCTCAGCCTGACCCCTTCCTGGGAAACAGATATGCTGTCTTCAGAGAATTGATAGTGTGTAAGTATTGAGGTAAATGTGGGAGGTGGGGGGGCAAAATAGATTTTTCAGGAATCTAAAAGAAACTGAGCTACACTAAGCCAGTCTCAGAGTGGTGCTTCAAAATGATAGGGATTAACTTTCATAATTTTTTTTATTTTATTTTTTTAAAGATTTTATTTATTTATTTGACAGAGAGAGACACAGCGAGAGAGGGAACACAAGCAAGGGGAGTGTGAGAGGGAGAAGCAGGCTTCCCGCCCAGCAGGGAGCCCAATACGGGGCTGGATCCCAGGACCCTGGGATCATGACCTGAGCTGAAAGTAGATGCTTAACAACTGAGCCACCCAGGCACCCTAACTTTCATAAATGTTGAAGGGTAATTGATTTTTATTACAAATTTTCTTGGAGGGGGAGTATTAAAATTTATAAAAATCTACAGAGTTCTTCCCATAGGAAAACTTCCTAGTGTTCCCTTTGAAGCTGTTTTCTCACTGCAGCTATTCATTTCATCCCCACCCTCAACTCCCCACCACACACAAGCCCTTCGCCCTAGTTATACACTCCCAGTCACCAACTCCTCTGAAGGCCTCAGGCAATATCCCCTCCAGGAACTTCTCCACCCAGTTCCTTCACACCCCCATTCCCATAAATAATAGCCCCTGAGGGGTGCAGTCCCTTTTTCACTTGGGACTTACTTGTTTTTGCTAGGAGTAGCCCCTTAGGAATTCTGGTTTGTCCTTGGAAAAATTCCTTGTTGATCACCTGTCATATGCAGGTGTAGCTCCATTGCATATAGAAATTACATAAAAGAGGGATCCCCTTTCTCCACATCCTCTCCAACATTTGTTGTTTCCTACCTTGTCAATTTTTGCCATTCCGACTGGCATAAACTGATATCTCAATGTGGTTTTGATTTGAATTTCCCTGATGGCTAATGATTTTGAACATTTTTTCATGTGTCTGTTAGCCATTTGTATGTCTCATTTATGGAACATAAGAAGTAGGAAGATTGGTAGGAGAAGAAAGGGAAGAAGAAAGGTGGGGTAAACAGAAGGGGGAATGAAGAATGAGAGACTATGGACTCTGGGAAACAAACTGAGGGCTTCAGAGGGGAGGGGGGTGGGGGACGGGATAGGCTGGTGATGGGTAGTAAGGAGGGCATGCATTGCATGGTGTACTGGGTGTTATACACAAATAATGAATCATGGAACTTTATATCAAAAACTAGGTATGTACTGTATGGTGACTAACATAATATAATAAAAAATATTATTTAAAGAAAAAGAAATTAGGTAAAAGTTGTAAGAAGAATTTTTTAAAACATTTTTTTCTGTTTTGGTAGATTTGAATTTGAAAAGAAACTTTGAGTGAAATTATGCATGATTCTTATTCTATATATTTTTCATCATCATTGAATTAAGGATTTTGTAATAGAGAATTTCAACAACAGCTAGAAATAAGAAAACTATTCCCTGCATTTGGGGTTTGCTTAATTCTCCTTTTCTGTAAATCAGATGGAAATTCATATAGTTTACATCATCAAATAAAATATAACAGGTTGTATATGAGGACTGGGAAGCAGGACTATGTAGCATGCTCACTGTTGGTGAAATCATTTTAAATGGTTGAGGAACCGAGGAGTTTCTGACCCTGGAACCTATCTAAAAGCTGCTGAAAGAAGGGAGATAAACAGTGACTCTGATGTAGCTTTTGAGTGGCTCTGGGAAGACCAGTGACAAAAAAGTTATTTTTGTTAACAAAATAGCCACACGATTCCATAATTTGTCAGTACACATGTATAAAACACAGGGCTATCACCTCATCTTTACCTCACAGCCTTAGTTCCTGCTTTACAGGCCCCCTTGTGAACCATCTGTTAACAGAACTCAGCAGACTATAGGCGGTCAACTCACTAATCTGGGTAGATCTAATTCTTTGGGGCCTCCTGAGCACTTTGCAGAAGAAGGAACTGGGATCACCAAGTGTACAGGGAAAACTCAGAAGGAGGCATCCCTTGTTCCATCCCTAAAGTACTCTTGGAGCAGCTAACACTGCCTTGTGGCTGCTGGGATTGTCTGTTCTGACTAAATCCTAGGTATCGGCCTTTGCCAAATTATGAAGGAAAACACATTGGTACTTTGATCTAGGAATGCAGAATTGTGCAAGAGTCTACACAGACAAGGAAAAAGAAAGTAGGAGTCAAAGACTCAGTGATTGATGTGGGGAAGATGAATTGGGAAGAGGCTGATAGAGAATCTCAAGAGAATCACACCTTGTTACTCAGCCTGTGGTGAATAAAGGTCAAAATGGCACAGCTATCTGTAGAGTAAACATCCCTGGGAATGTTATTAAAAGACTGTATAGCAGGAGCTGCTTAGGAAAGGAAAATAGATCACAGAGGCTATTCACGGAGAGAAGGGATGATATGGTGGTGAACAAAGTAGTTTTTAAACTACTGAGTCAAGGACCACCAAGCATCCACTGGCATGGAGTGAACAGTGTATCTTGATAATTACGCCCTGCTGAAGAATTCTTAGAAATAGGAAACATTCTAGCAAATAAGCTTTAAATAACCAAGTGTGCCTCCTGAATAAATTGTTAACCTTACCATAAGTAAGGCTTCCCAAAGAATGATTTCCAGCTTGCAGAGCCACAAGCCTATTCCTGATCCTGGAGACAGAATGATACCACTGAGAGAAGGGATCGGCTCTCATTAGTAAGGGTCTTAAACGATATACATCTTAACTACAGACGATTTCTTTCTCTTAAATATGCTCTTTATTACAAGAGAGTTCTCTATGTATTTACTTATGGAATTTTTAATTTATTGAACCAAAAAGTCTCCAAATATCAAGATACTCATATCGAGATCATAACCCAAACTTAGTATTGCATGACTTTGGCAATGTTATCTTCTCTGGGGCTTAGTTTTCTTACCTATACAATTTGGAAATACAGTGCTTGCCTCACAGATTAACCAAGAAAATCCAGATAAAGAATTTTGAATGTGTCAATACGTAGATATGAGCTCAATAAAATATTAGATAGTGCTGTAAAATTTGTCAAGATTCTTGTCATCACAATTATTTGACTAGAAAGACCAAATGCAACTATGTAAACATATGTTTCTTGTTTTATTTCATTACAAGACCTGAAGAGTGTGGAGTTTGGGAAGTGATGACCATGGCAAATATGTTTTGACATACTTGCTTTTAGTAGAAAGTGTGATATATAGTTAGAGATGACAGTCAGTGATTTATGATCACCGTTACCAAAAAACGATACTCAATTAGTTCAAGTCATAGAATTTGGGGCGAAAGGAAAAAAATAAAGAAGGAAGAGGAGGCAGAGAAGGAGGAGCCAGAGGAAGAAACAATACAAGAGGGAGGAAGCAAGAAAGAAAAGAGGGAAGGACGAAGTTATGTTGTTGTATGTCAGGTTCCTGGAAGAATTCAAGAAAATACTACTGATTATCTGTCTGCTGGAATTTGAAGACAAGATTGGGTTTATCTAACATAATAGGATTGCCATTGCTATGATCTGAATGTGTCCACCCAAAATTTGTGTTGAAATCCTAACTGTCAAAAGTAACGGTCTTAGTTTGTGGGGCCTTTAGGAGGGAATTAGGTCATGAGGGTGGCGCCCTCATGAATGGGATTAGAAATTTCACAAAAGAGATTCCACAGAGCTCTCTAGGCCCTCTGCCCTGTGAGTATATAATATGAAGTGTGCAACCTGGAAGAGGGCCCTCATTTGACTCTGCTGGCACCATGATCTCAGACTTCCAGCCTCCAGAACTTAGAGTAATACATTTATGTTTTTGATAAACTACTCAATCTGTGGTATTTTGTTATAGCAGCCTGAATAGACCAAGACAACACTTCTTTCAGAAACTGGAGCTATATGGAGCTGATAATACAGTTAGTCTTTCCTTCACAGTTTGCTTTGCTGACAATCACAGACTCTTCTGCTTTCCAAGTTTCCTCCCAAAGTTGGTAGGCTGGCAGCTGGTGAGGAAGAAGTAGGGGGAACGAATGGCACTTCAAAGTAGTTATTTTAGGAGATAGCTATAGGGCCACAGAGTTTTATGGGGTGGGCCCTCACCTCATAAAATTTAATAAAAAAATAAAAGGAAAGATAAATCTGAAATTTGTGTTTTAAGGGAAAAAAACTGGAGTCAAAGAAACTCAAGTTTGGGTGGCAACAGAGTGATAACAGACTAACTAAAGAGTGAAAATGTAGCTTGCAATTTTGAGTACTCCACAGAATGTTGGCTTGTCTTGTTGAGGGAGAGACAACAAATAGACCGAGCTAAGCTAGAGAATCATCGATCCAGCCATCGCCACTTAAAATGCATTTTATATTCTTTAAAAAAAGATAGTTTTAGTTAAAGTGAGAATTTATAACAACAATTTCTTCAGGGGAAAGACAAAACAAAAGCAAAGCAAAACACAGAAATCCATCTGATCCCAACAGCTGCATCAACAAGAGAATAACATTTAAAATGAATTCTGCAAATGTTAAGAATTTTATTAAAACATTTACCCAGAAACCATGCATAATTTCCCAATGTTGCCCAGAAGTGATTGCCAGACAGATCTTAGAAACCAACGTGAGCAGAGTTTTTGTTTTGTGTGCTGAGCCAAATCAAGTGGTGTTTAGAAAGTCATGTTCTAGAACATGGAGTTCAGTAAACACGAGATGGGCACCTACCATGTGCTGAGCATTGTAGGAGAGGAGAAGAAAGATGATCTCACAGGGAATCTGTGAATGTGGCAAATAACACTACAACCACCTACAGGGGCCTATGAAATCTGAGTGTCATTGCCTCGATTTCCAGAACATGACAGAATCCAAAGAAGTTGTCAGGACCTGAACTTTGTTTTTTTAAGGCACACCGTACTTAGGCAGGTGCAGACCTTCCTGTTATTCTCCCTATAGACTTAGAACTGCTCAGCTGTGAATTTTAGAGACTCTTAGTGGAAAGGACCCAAATTTTACCATATATAAAATGCTCTCAATTGTAAGGTGCAATATTTAACATTCCTCTAAAAACAAAGACAAAGCATGAGAAAAAGTAGGGGGGAGAGAGATGCACGCCTTCTGGGATTCTAATAGCTGATTTCTGCAAAATCCATCCTCAATCCTCACTGCAGAAGTAAATAAGACTTAAACCCAACATTCAGAAAAGGACGGTTAGGGAAACTTGTATGTTTCAACACTGACACTAGATGGAGGAAGGGGAGGAAATATCTCCCCTGAAAATTTGAACTACAATTTTCCACTTTTGCAGGTATCCAGCCTGAATTCACAGTGCCTATATGGTCCAGAAATCCTCAGTAAAGGATTTAATTTGAAGTGGTCTTGGCTTGATAGTGCCCTCAGGTGACTGGCAAAAATAAACACAAAAGCTTCTCTGGAAGAAGGAAAATGAGAGTTCAATCCAGGACAGTAGAAATGGTAAGATGCATCAAATGGGAGGGGCATCCTGATTTCAGAGATATGCAAATGTGAATAAAGTGCATCCTAATCTGAAGAAATCAGGCAGCTGGTGTGAAATTCTGCTTGGTCAAGCACAGTGGTTTTCATACATGCTCAGTTATGTGAAGACCATGTGGATTTTTTTTTTTTTTTTTGGTCTTTGTTGGACTTGATTTGAGGAGATTTCTTTGTTCTTAGGTACTGTTCTGATTTTGGTCATCCTGGAACTTTGGCCTAAAACACCTCTATTTGTTTTGTGTGCATCCTACTCTTTGCTTCTTACCTCTGTGTTTTATAGTACATTCCTGAATTTCTACTTTTTTATTAATTAATTTATTCAAGAGCATTTATTCAGGTGACTCCAAACTTCATGAGACAGGTGGTTTCTTTTCTTCATGGAGTTTAAATACCTACCTAGGGATTTTCAAACTTTAGTAAATATTAAGTTTACTTAGGAAGACTCTTAAGAATGAAGGTGTTTGTGTCCCTTTTTTGGAGCCTCTGATTCAGAAAGTCAGGGACTGGTTCTTAGTAGCTGTGTTTTTAACAATTCTGCAAGTGAATCCGATGCACACTAATGTTTGAGAACTCCAGGTTAGCTGTGTGTCCTCCCACCTCACCTCCAAAATCCTAGAGTGGACTCTGCTTTATTTCTGCAAATCACTGCTGCTCCCGGTCCTGGGTCTAAAGAAACAATTAGAATTAAAACTTGTCCATGAGAATTCATTAAGGCAGGTTTGAACCAAGCCAACAGAATCAAATTATTCTATAATTAGTTGGATTTGATCAATGTAATGGACTCAGCCACGAAATTCCTACTGCATCGCTTGCTCTAATAGCAGCTGAATTCCTAGAAAATGGCTCCAATCTTCCATACCCCCATAACACAGAGCCATGCTTTCTGGAATTCCTATTATGTGGTGAGTTCTCTATGGGTATTTATTGAAGTGAATGAATTGGAGTCCCTAGAAGATTCTTCAGTCCCTTCTGAGTGATTAGGGGAAAGTTATATCAGCAAATGAGGTATTCTGCTAATAGAGAATTATGGTTCTACAAGGTGAATTGTATTCTTATTCCCTGGGGGTACATGACTAATTGCTAGTGTGTATGGAAAAATCAGAAAATCCCCTTTTATAATCATGTCAGACATCAGACTCTTTTCTGTTTTGCTTGTTACAAACAAATTTGCAAAGCATGCCATGTTAAACAACCTGATCATTTTTCAGCTTGATTATTGAGGTAGAAAGAGAGGGAGAATAAGCAAAGTTTCAGAGTTCTAGTCCTGGCTGTGTCACAAACAATCTCTATACTCTGGGCTTCAATAACGACACCTGTAAAATAATGAGACTGACTTTCATGCAGTTGAAGCCCTCAGGTTTACTGTAAAATTCCTACAAATCAACATGTGACAAACGTGAAATGCAAGGCAGAGCTATCATTACTAATAATGTCATTAGAATGAAGGAACCAGCTGTTGTAACTTGGTTACTTTCAATAATAGAGATTCAAAATATGACTGGGAGCCTATTACAGTCTGTTTGCATGCTGTGAATATATCCACCTTCATTCACTTCTCACCTCTGTAAGTTATCACGTTAGGAAATAAACCATGATACAACTTTAAACTTGACATTGCTCCACACCTCTCGATCAGGATTATCATATATCAGGTTATTAAAAAAGACACACCATCCACTTTCTTGGCGACATCTCCAGTCTTCCCTTTATTTTCACTGTTAGCTGTTCTACACACTGTGCTTGTGGCTACATTCTTAAAAATGAACAAGCATGGTGCACTGGGTGTTATACGCAACAAATGAAGCATTGAACTTCGCATCGGAATCCGGGGATGTACTGTATGGTGACTAACATAATATAATAAAAAAAATCATTAAAAAAAATGAACAAGGGAAAGTTGATTGTCAGGCTATGTAGCTCTGCTCTAAGAGCAAAGCAGATTTCCTGGATCCACCATTTGCTTCTTCTGTGTGATATTATACAGACCAGAAAAGTGTAACCAAGTCCTCAAGGTGATGGCAGATCTCGCGATGGCAGATCAGTTTCCCCCAAAGAGCACTCTTAATGACCTTATGTTCTAGGGCAAGAAGGATGTGGCATAAGTCAGCATTTCAAACCATTTCAAAAGTTTCAAGTTCTACCTTAAAAACAACCCAAATCATTTTCTTTCCTGCTACCCCAGGCCTTAAAGACAAATTTCGCAAATTGTCACGTGCTTTACTATTTGGTTTAACTACTTCGGTGTTATTATTACTACTCTACTCACAGTTATTCTTATTTAAAAACAAAAACAAAAACAAAACAAAACAGTTCCTCTCTTCAAGTCAATAAGGAAACCCCAAACCTGGATGTTATACAAACTTTCCCATAGAGGCACTGTTGACTGGGAGAAGGGAAAAAGCACATTTCATTGCAGTGCTTATTGGAGAGTTTTTCCTGATAATATTAATTTCCTAAAAAGGGGCATCCCATCTTGTGCTGGGGAAATTGGAAGCCTGGCACCACAATCCCAGAGGGATTGAAACAGCCACCCATAAATCTGCACAGTGTGTCTGATTCTGCCCCCATTGTGCAACTGTAATAGGAGTTCTATAGACACGGCAGGAGCTGAATCAGGACTACCAAGTGAAAGAAGGCTGCTGTCAGCACTGTGTATGCATTAAAGACAGTAGACGGCTGGGCACGCATCCTGGAGCCGTACAGTTTCCCAGTGAGCTCAGTCCTAGATTTTAAAACCATTTGTGTTTATTTACCAATACCTTGCTATGTTATTTATTAAGTTTGTCACTAAACCCTGTTTTGCATACACTGGTACTTGCTCATGCATGCCTTATGAATATAGAAATTAGCATCTCATTAACTTGATAATTAGGCCAATGATAAACAGCTGTTTGGTTGCCATGTAGGGCAAGATTTCTACCGAAGTTACTTATCTGCCATACACAATAGCAGTGCAATTATTTGTCACACTATCAATTATAGACAAACAACAATAGGAAATAAACTTTTCTTTTACACATTTGCTTTCATTGTAATTAAGACCCAAATTCATGCTCTTCATTTGGTAAAACAATAATGCCATGTTGTCTAACAATCTTGATAATGTACATTTTCAGCTTGGCTTTTATATTTCACATGCAGTTCAAACATCTCAAATTGTGCATTCTGCTATAAATGACTATTTCCAGGATGTCTTTAAAAAAAAAAAAACTCTCCTGTTTCCATTTTATGATGTTGAGAACATTGATCATTGAGAATTTCTCAAGTTGTCTGGTTTTGCTCTAGTTTCTGTCTACCTCCCCCTCCAAGATTAAAATCTATACTTTGACCTTCTCTTGCTTATAATAGGTTTTGTGCTGAGAGAAATCATCTGAGAGACGTTAGGAGTGCAATGAAAGCTATGAAAATGTTTTCTCGATTGTTTATGCATAGCTCAATCCACATTATTTCTGAAAGAAAAGAAAAAAAGAAAAGAATAAAGAAAACAATGTGTTTCCCTTCAATCCACATGGATTTAAAACTAGAGATGTAATTTAAAAACACACACACACACACAAACAAAAACAAAAAACAAAACCAGAAACTGGTCTTTCCAACTAATAAAATAGAAACTCAGTGCTGTGCTCACAGCAAAGTCGTGGAAGATAATTTGAAACTTCAGTTAGCTTCCTGTAGAGAAAAATAACAACCACCAAACTAATGGGTAATCAATGGCCAATTGCTTCAGAAAAGAGGCACCCCACAGAATTCCCTAGAAATTAATGTGCTACATAGGAGGCATTGGGAAATGTCTTAAGGCTATCCCAGTGAGCCCACCTTTCTTAACAAATAAGGAAGGTCTGGGGTGCTATTTTTGCTAATAAAGACCTGGAGATGAAATGCTGTCTTCATTTAAGTTTCCCTGTGCTGTTCTCTGAACCACTATATTAAAAACAATCTTCCCCCATGATTTCTAGTGCTGTAGTGGAGTATAGTTTATGTGAAAGTAAATCTGGAAAGATTACCTTTCAAAACTGCCAGATGCTTCGCATTTTCTGGTAGAAATCTGGATTCTAGGTCTGTAATGATATTTCCTGCTGTGCTCAACACTCAATCAGAACGTATGTTTCTTGGAGGGCAATATAAGGATTCCAAGGCTAACTTGGCCGTTTGGCTTTTATATATTTCCAGTCCAGCTGAGGGGTATAAATTTAAATTTGGGGCCTCCCAAGCTAAACTTCAGAGGAGTTCTTTGTTAATTTTAGATCTCCTGCAGTTGAAGCCCCTCCTTTCATAAACTTTCCCAGGCAATGCAGTTTATGATTATGTTTATACCAATGAATAAAACATACCTTAAAAAAAAAGAAAACTAAATTATTGCATTAATGATATAGGAATGTACAGATTCTCATTGCCCCTGGCTGTCCCATGTTTAGACTCAAGTTCCTTCCTCTACCCAGTTTGAATTACATTAATGTCCCCTTCCCTTTCTTCTTTCATCCATCTTGTACATTCTTTAATAGGGTATGGTGGTTCTCAGCACATTCTCTGGAATCTGCAAGACCAGGGTTGGAATCTTAGCTCTTTCATGTTAAATCTGTTGGACTTTGGGGATGATTAACTTAATTTCTTTGATCAGTGGTGTGCTCATCTCTAAAATGGGGCTAATAATAGCATCTACTTCCTAGAGTTATTGTGAGAATTAAGTGAAATAATATAGAGACAGCATTTAGCACAGTGCTGTACATGGCACACATATCAGTTCATGTTAGCTGCTTCCCCTAACTGGCGGACAGCCTTATGGAGAGGCAACAGAGATGTGGGGGGACTCTGGCACCTGGTCGCATTGGTTCAAATCCCTACTTCAGTGCACACTATGTGTACAACCTTACACAACTATCAACATCTCTGCGTCTCAGTTCCCCTGTTCCAAAAATGAACCTATTAAACACTTGGTCCAACCTCACCTCCCCATCTCAGTTTGGTCCAGATTCTTCCCCACTCCACTGTCCATCTGTTTCTCACAGTGCTCCTCTTAAAACTGTGGGGAATTACCTCAACAGGCTGTCCCCGTGTGGGACAGTGTGCAATGGTGTCACCTGAACCTGAGGTGCTGGTGAGGCAAGCAGGTCATTGAAGACAAGCAAGCCAGCCTAGGGGTTATGCAGTCACACACTTCAGGCTCATAGGAGCTGCTTCACTCTGGGGATGCTTCTTTTTTAACACCAGTTATTCATTCTGGGGATGCTTCTTTTTTAACACCACTTATTCGCCCAGGGACCTTCATTGTTCTACGGCCTCTGATCTTATAAAGTGCAGTCTAGAACTTACTTACTGGGTTGCTTCTTGTGGTCCTTCCAGCCTAGACACATTGGGCCTCAACAGATCTTGGATAAGGCAAGTCTGGAGCACTGTGTGTACTCTGCCATTTCCCTGCTTATAAATTTAACTCAAAAAAACTTAGTATAGAATTGTATCATGATATTAGTATCTCTGCCATCTTTGAATGATAGTTGTATCATGATTTGTCTTGTTTAATATGTGTATTGTTTTCCCAATTAGCTGGAATGTTGCATCATGACCTCAAAGCCTGTCACTATCCTTAGGCTATCACAGGTACTCAGTATACTTTTGTGTTGGGATAATCCCGATAAAACCGGTTAGGGTTACATTTGGTTGTAAGTATCAGAAAAAAACCCCAAATGATTATGGTTTAACTAAGATAATATATTTACCTCTAAACCTCAAAAAAGATGTAGCCTAAGGTTGGTGTGATGCCCTCAGTGCAAAGAATCTAGGTTCTTTCTCTCTCATTCCTCTGACTTCAGATCATGGCTTTAGCTCCTGAGATCACCTCATGGTCCAAGAAACTGTTGAAACGCCAGCCACTGTTTTCCCATTGCAGAAAAAAGGGGTGAATACGTCACTTGAAGACAATGTGCTGGTAGTTGAACACCAGGCATATCTGCCTAGACACTGGGGATGACCAGCCTATTCTGCCCTAGCTGCCATGGCTTTTTAGTTCCTGGTTTAGATCCTTCCCACTTCCCTATCTGTTTTGCTTTTTGTTCACAAAAAGAAATCAATTTGATTTCTGTGATTAAATGTAACTAAAGAAGTCTAAGCAGTTAAGCAACACATCTATGTAACCATAGAAAATTTACCTTAAGTTTATTGATTTTCAGAATTGACCACATAATACCTAGCTCACTTGCCTATGTTTGCTACACAGAGTTGTAAAAAGTGCAAAAGATAATAATACCTAATGCCATATATTAGGGACCAGGAGATACCTATTTTAATCCTTAAAATAATCCTACAGAGCAGATTTTATCACTTAAATATAAAGATAAAGAAACTGAAGAGGTGGGGCACCTGGGTGGCTCAGTCAGTTAAGCCACTGCCTTTGGCTCAGGTCATGATCCCAGGGTCCTGGGATTGAGCCCTGCATCGGGTTCCCTGCTCTGCAGGAAGCCTGCTTCTCCCTCTCCCTCTGCTGCTCCTTCTGCTTCTGCTCTCTGGCTCACACACTCTCTCTCAAATAAATAAATAGATAGAAAGAAAGAAAGAAAGAAAGAAAGAAAGAAAGAAAGAAAGAAAGAAAGAAAGAAAAAGAAAGAAACTGAAGAGGTTAAAAGTGTGCTTCAGCCATACTGTTGCTGAGGGGCTTAAGTGGGATTAGAGTCGAAGGCATTCTAACAGCTACATCCACTATGTAACTTCTTTGCAGTGCTTAATAAAAGTTAACTGTTGAAATGCACTGTAAATCATGTAGACATAATTCTGCATCCTACACATTTTAATTATCTGATAGGTGCTTATTTTTCTTGATGACGATTTTAACTATTCTTTGCAAAACACAGCAACATATGGACATCTGACATGGTAATATACACCTTTTAGGAATGAAGGCATAATAAATCATCTCAAAATTTCTCACAGTTTTGTTGCATTTATCATTAGAACATTCTGTATTCGAAGTTTGTGTCTTATAGATCACATATAGTGAATTAGAAGAATTCTTCCCTCTTTCTTGATTTTCCGGCTATACTCTAGTATGGTGAGAATGAACCAGCACAGATCATTCAAGTTCTCAGAACTATGCTTGCAAGAACAAGAGCACATGAGGCATAATTATTAATTGCCATAGTTGTTTACTCAGCACTTCTTCAGATGCAAACAGTCTTCAAAACTTTTCCCTATATCACCCTTTGTTTGGTATGGCCATATTAAAACCAAAAATGAAAATAGTGTCCCAGAGGGGGAGGGAAAGGTTTGAGTTTCAAAATAAAGAGGTACAGAATACTCCTGTCTATATTAATATCTCTGTCATGGCGATGGAAAATAAAATGCAGAAGGCAACTGCTGGGGCAACTGTGCAACTCAGTCTCCCTCCTTTCAGAACTGCTTGTCACATGTCAACCCCCTACGTGAGATCTGATAACAGGGTTTGCCACTATGACCCCATGACCCTGGCCGCAGGCAACTGGATGTGTTGAGGTGGTTCTCCTGACTAAAGCTAAAGCAATCAGATTACTTCTGCTTCAGGAGCTTGTCATTAAGGCGGAGAGGCCATCAGTCATTTTAGGTTTAGAAATGACTATTTTCTTTCCACTATGCAAAGAGATGGAGAGAGTTGAACTATAGAGAGTAAAAAATGAAGCACATGCGTTAAGAGGACAAAAGATAAAAGACAGAGAGGCTGAGTGCCCTGTGTTCCCTAAGGCTGTTCACCTCCTGGTTCCCTCATTTCTTTCCTTTTTGCTTGCATTGGCTTGATTTGATTTCTGTTATTAAATGTAACCCAAAGAACCCTAACTAATTCAGATGGGAAACGGAATATTAAGAAAGGCAAAGTGGGAGAAGGACTTCTAAAATAGTTTGCTACTACACAGTAATGAGGCAGAAAAACCAAGACCCCCGGAGAGCTAAGGCAGTCTTGTTGGTCATACCCCTTCCACCTGTCCCCATTCAGAGTGGAGAAGTTTTCTCACTTGTCAGGCTCCTCATGACAGTATCTAATCACCAAAATCTCTCCTAGAAAGGCATTACAGGATCTTTGCCCTGAAAAATATTTGAAACTGACCTGTACAAGCTTATAAACAGACTCCTACTATTCACAGTGTAATGGAAACAACAGGACTCCCTGTGCATATCTTTGCGCAGGGAAATCTCCTAGAAGCTATGAAGGCTGAAACCAAAGACTCTTTGGAATATAATGTATGAAGATGATCTTTTTCTTGGCACTCTTCCACAAGCCTTCAATCACTCTGTGTACTAAATTTCTTTCCATATGTTTTTCATTCATTTACATTTAAGATAAAAATTATTGGCTCTGAGAGCCATTTGATGAGTGGTGATTCAGTGATTCTTTTCATTGTGATCTCAGCTCAGTGATGATGCATATCATCCACAAGATGTTCCAAGAAAGTGGAATCATTACTGATGCCGACTAAAGTCATCACTTGGTAATAATAGACTTGCGTAGTTTCTTTTACTCCCCAGCAAAGAATTCTGAAATAGGATCAATATCTGTTTCATTGTTTCATTTTGAATTCATTTATTTTGAGTTCATTTACTGACAACCTAACAGTCTCATAGGACAAGACCCATTGTTCAATTTTTGAAAAAAATTTTTTAAAGATTTTATTTATTATTTATTTGACAGAGATAGAGACAGCCAGCGAGAGAGGGAACACGAGCAGGGGGAGTGGGAGAGGAAGAAGCAGGCTCACAGCAGAGGAGCCCGATGCGGGGCTCGATCCCATAACGCCGGGATCACGCCCTGAGCTGAAGGCAGACGCCCAACCGCTGTGCCACCCAGGCGCCCCAATTTTTGGAAATTTTATGTGTATCTTATACCAATTGCTGCTCCTGAGAACATATTAAGACACAATTCAAATCTCTCAATCTAATTTTGGCACCTCTTGCCTTAGTTTACATTCTAGGGACAAGTTGTTATTAGATTTATTTTTCATTATTAGAAACAATGAAAAACTTCTTTTAATATGGTCACATTTATGCTACACTGAGCTGTTTGACATGCAATTACCTCAGTACTTCTTCTGACATTGCCAGTATGTATCATATTAACATTCAAAATGTCAGCATAAAGAAAACTTTAAAAAGCTGCCAGTGATGTAAAATATTTGAGCTATTCACCCTAATATCTGCCTGGTCATATTCTCTCTTTGATGAAATGCAATTTCTCTCTTGCCTTCTCTGAAGCTATATCTGTCTACCTGATGCCAAAATACCAAATCATTGTGATAAGACAGTCTGAAATCAATGAAAAATATCCATTTACCAAGTTCTATTGTGACAGATAGCCCTACATTTTTTTCTTGATTGGGATTCTACATAGGGAAGTTTGCCTAGATATAAAGACAAAATAAAAATGGTGTTGGAGAAACTATTTTCGTCATTTAAGAAAAAAATATATATTCCTGAACCTTCACTGAAACTGTCCCACTTGGGTTTTTAGAATGACAAAAGGCATATTTTGCCTCATTTGCCTGTGAAAATATGCCTTTTTGAGTGCATAGAAAACCTATATTATTTGAAGTGCAACTTGATAAGTGTTTCATTTTTTATGAACCCCAGGAAAAGAAATTTATTCCGTTTTTACAAATAGTAAAGATTTTTTTTTATTCTTAGAACCATCTCTCCACTAGAAATTGGGATCATATACTGAATATTTCCTATGTGTACAGAAGTTATTCGTAAAAGGTAGCAGAATACAATTTTTCTTATGACAATTATTAGTGCTAACATTGAGGTTTTAATAAGTGCTGAGTATTTCACGAATATTATCTCATTTTATTTTTCATAACTCTACATACCCAATTATTGGCCCCATTTTACAAATAGGAAAATAAAATTGTAAAGAGTTTAAATAACTTGCCTGTAGTCACATAGCTGGTAAGAGAAAGAGCTAAGACTCAAGTCCAAGTTTCATCAAAGTCCAAAAGCTCAAGGTCTGAGGGTGTGTCTATTATAAGTTTTGAAAACCACTATTAAGGAGAAGAGATTCCAGGAGGCAGGTCTGGCCCTGCCATTTTACTTATAAAATGGGCTTGAGAAAGGCATGTACTTCTGCATATATATTTTTTTGTCTTTCTATAACTCAGAGATAATAATAACTTCTGTGCCGGAGAGGGTCAAAGGAGATAGTTTCTGCAAAAGTACTTTGATTCTGCCAAGTGCTCTTCATAGATATGATAGAAATATTAAGTTAATCTGCATCTACAATCTTAGAGCTTGGCATATGCGTTTGCTGTTTAAGGTCACAGATGAGAACCAGGGTCTGTGGGCAGCAGGGCTGTGCATTCTTTTTAAGTGAGGAGTGATTGGTACTGATTACTCCAGCTCTTCAAGTCATCTGTAGAAATAGAAAATATTGTGTTTTATCTGAGGAAACAAGATACTGTTTCATGGTATTCACATTCTCATCAATTTCTCTTGAAGAACATATAATTACACAATGGATGGCTCAGAATCCTGAGAGTAAAGAGTAAGAGATGGGATTGCAGAAATCTGTAAGATGGAAGGCGTGTGGTGGAAGATGCATATTTGCATCCGCTTCCTTCCCGGAAATGATGGCTTCATTTTCTGAAAGAGAAATGGTAATGATAGTTTATGAGAGAAATACACTGTTCTCTGAAACATCTTGAAGAATATTTTTGCTGAAAATAAAAAGTGGTTTGAGAACTGATCATAGATCCTAATTTTTTTGTCAACTTTAATGTTCAGAAAAAGTTCATTGGATGAGCTAATTTTAGTATTGGCATTCTCTCTCATGTATACATATTTGTATATGTATGTGTATGCCAATGGAAAAAAAAAAAGGCAGCATTAGTATCTGGAAAGCCACCTCTTAATGAGCACTTATTATGTCCCAGCAAAGGCCTTCTTTTCCCTCATCTTATTTAATTCTCCCAATGATGCTGTAGGTGTTATTATCAGATGAAAACAGAGGCTTGGAGAGGTCAGTGACCTCCACTCCTTACCTCTGCTAATAACCATATTTGAGAACCTATTATGTGCCTGACATTTTGCATACATTATCTCCAGGCCTCACAAGAACACTGCAATGTAATTAACATTGTTCTTATTTTGCCATTGCAGACACTAATTCTTAGAAGACTTGAAAAAATACCAGAAGTCATATATCTGGTAAACCATACAGCTAAGAATCCTTGCCATGCTGGACCAACCGCAAAGCCCAAATCCACAGATCATGGTACAGATTATGAGTAGTCAATAGGATCACTAGCTGTTAGCAGAATTCAGTTCCTCAAGGTATCACCTCACCTTCTCTGTTGTGTGGTGCACTCCACAACATAGTAGTTCACCTCTCAAAGACCAGCTCCAGAGCATCTCTCTTGAGGGTGCTAAAATAGTCCCCAAAAACATAACATAAGATGTCAAATGACGTACCATCACCTTTGGCATATGATGTAACCTCATTAAGAGAGTGACATCTCATCACTGGTCACTCAAGAGTATGCCTACCACAGCCAGTGCACCAAATAATTTTACTTAGTTTAGAAATATCATATAACCTAAACCCTATTATTCTGTTTTGTATCATTAAATTTACAAAGAGTTGAGGGATCGAAAAAGGATACCGTTCTCTTTATAAAATTATGTAGCCAACATAATCTATATTAATGTTTTTGTTATCACTACTTCCCCACATGTCTAGTTCTTGATGACCATTTTGTGCATAAAAGTAAGTGCTCACAAGCATCACTAGTTACTTCAGTATTTCATTCTTTCAGTGATTCTTTCAGCATTTATACTTCAGTTGACCGATACAATTTACCATATAAAATTCAAAAGGAGATTTTCTTCCAAATTATATTTAAAATGCTTGCCTATATTTGAAAGTGGATATTTTGACATTAACAATAAACTTAAATGGTATACCTTGTCCTTATTAACATAGATACAGTGATTACTTACAGCAGGAAGCTATTACTTATGATAGGAAGCTATGTAATCACATAAGCATAGATAATGCAGAATTCCAGGCATGTCAGATATAATGTTGAAGTTGGCATTAGGCTATTCAGCTTCCAAAATGCTGAGTTTCAAATTGGACCCAATACCAAAGCTAAAGTTATCAGTGTTGTTTCTGCTGATTTTTACTCATGGTGGCTTTAGAATTGCTATTGTAGCCGCAGTTCTGACCCATATTTCATTCTTATTTTCGTTTACTTTTGCATTCTATTATTTTCTCTTGATTAATTTCAGCAAAGTTTTGCTTATTGGTTTTGTTAAAGAATTCCCTTTGGATTTTTTGTTAAATTTTTCTATGCCTCAGATTATTTTCTTGTAAATTGGAGATGATAATAGTTCTCCTTAAAATTTGGTTTCTATTTCAACGAATTGCTGTTCTTACTGGTTTTTTTTTCTACAATATTTGGGTTTATCCTGCTCTTCCTTAAGTTCGATCCTTTACTTTTTAATTTCCAGCCTTCTTCTTTTTGGATATGAGTATTTGAAACTATATTTTCCCCTAGCCACTTCTTTAGTTACATTGGACAAGTTTTGACACATTGTAATTTCATTATCATTCAGACCTAAGTGTTTAATATTTTAGTAATATTTATTCTCTGACCTAAGAGTTATTTATAAGTCTGAGCTCTTATTTATCAGATGCCTTGTTTTAACTGACCTTTTTATTGCTCTCCAATTTAATTGTATTTTGGTGAGAAAAAAATCATCTGACATTTCTTTTTCTGAAAGTCATTGAGACTTCCTTTATGGACTGGAATATGGCCAATTTTGTAAGTTTTTGAACATTTCAAAAAGATTAGACATTCTTTAATTGTTTTTATTTGGTAACCCATGGAAATCTTTTTTTTTTTTTTAAGATTTTATTTATTTATTTGACAGAGAGAGAGGCAGCCAGCGAGAGAGGGAACACAAGCAGGGGGAGTGGGAGAGGAAGAAGCAGGCTCCCAGCGGAGGAGCCTGATGCGGGGCTCAATCCCAGAACGCTGGGATCACGCCCTGAGCCCATGGAAGTCTTAAGAAATTAACATAATAAAAGTTTATTTCTCACAGGTTAAAGACTAGAAAAGATATCGGTAGTCACTTCAAGCTGTGATTGAGGATTTAGGTTGCTTCCAGCTTTAGTTACACCATTTTTGAAATGTGACTCTTAAAATGATCTTGTAGGTTATCTCCATTCTGAGTAGCCACCAGGGGAAAAAAAATCCTCGAGAACAACTGGTCACATGGCCACAAACAACTACAAAAGGAGCTGAAAAATGTATTCTAGCTCAGAGCCAGGAAGAAGAGGCAATAGATTTTGATTACCTCCAACACTCTCTCAGTTCTGATATTTTTTAATTCTACAAATTAAATGCTTTTATTATTTTTTAAAATACAAAGCTACAGATATTTGTTTAGATTTTCCTACATGTCTGCTAACATCTTTGTTCATTATTTTCTTAATTTGGGCTTTTTTTGTAAAAGAATAGGCAGGTGTTAGGGAAGGGACCAACTAACCCTGAAATCTCAGTGGGTTAACAACCAAAAATGTATTTCTCATTCACACTAAATGTCAAATGAAGGTGACAGGAGCTGTGTCTCCTTAAAATCAGTCAGGGACCCAAGCTGATGAAGACCTCATCATATTGTGCTGCTACTCTGAGATTGCATGCACCACCAGTTCTGCATGTCCCTCACTCTCATGGCTCATTAGTCAGAACCTGTGGTATGACCTCCAGCTGACTGCCATCATAGCAGAAATAAGGTGGTGAACACACAGGACTGTCTCTGTCACGCTTCCCTCTGGTTTCATTTTCTTCTTTCCTTTAGAAATTTCCTCCTATGGGGTGCATGGGTGGCTTAGTTGGTTAAGCGGCTGACTTCTGATTTCAGCTCAGGTCATAATCTCAGGATTGAGATCAAGCCCTGCATTGGGCTCTGAGCTCAGTGTGGAGTCGAGATTCTCTCCTTTTCCCTCTGCCCCTTCCTCCACTTGTGCTCCCATGTCATGCTCTCTCTCTCTCTCAAATAAATAAATAAATAATAAAATCTTTAGGAAAAAAAGAAATTTCCTCCTATGAACTTCGCTTTGTTGTAAGCACTCCTATTTTTTGTTTGTTTCTCTGAATATGTCCTTATTTATCTCCATTATTTAAATATAGTTAGTTTTGTTGGAATCACAATTTTAAGTTAATTATAACTTTCTCTTAACATTTTGAAAGTATTATTCCATTATCTTTTGGCCTTCACTGGGCTTCTAGAAGTTAGAAAACATTTTACTCTTTTTTTCAGTAACCTTAAAGTCTGTAATTTTTAGCACAATATGTATATGTGCCTTGTTAATGATGTCTGGAACTCAAAGGTCCTTTCTGGAATTTCAAGCTTTTTTCTTCAGTTCAGTGAATTGATATTCTATTATTCCTTTGTTCATTATTTCTCATCTGTTCCCTTTTGTCCCCTACTAATTATATTATTCATACATTAGATATCCCAGATCTCTCTTCCGCATCTCATATTATTTTGATCATATTTTCTGTTTCTTTGTAAATTTGTTCTGCATTGATGGTTATTTCTTCAGTTTGATCTTCCAAGGTAACTATTACCCAAAATAACTATTTCCTACCATGTTGTCTTTCTTTAGAGCTATTGTATACCTGGGGCACCTGGGTGGCTCAGTTGGTTAAGCCTCCAACTCTAGTTTTTGGCTCAGGTCACGATCTCAGCATGAAACCTGCTTAGGATTCTCACTCTCCCTCTCTCTCTCTCTTTCTCGCTCCCCTTCCCCCCCCCCATTTGTGTGCTCCTGCACACTCTCTCTCTCTTAAAAAAAAAAAAAGAACTATTGTACCTTCTCTTTTCATTCAGGGCAACCACCATTCTGCTCTGAATACTGAAGCTATTGAAGACATCTTCATCATCTTCCTACTACAAAATCTGCAAGTAACTCTGATGCACTTGTTTTCTTTGCTTTTTGTCTCTATTGGAATGGTCAAATATTCCATCTGTGCTATAAATCCTAATACTTCCCATATTGTTATTCTTTTTGTATTATTATTCATTTCTCTCTGATTTTTGCTTATATCTGCATACAACATGCTGTAGTAGCAGAGAATACAACGTGGTGCCTCTGGAATCAGACCATGGAGACTTAAAGCTTCACTCTGCCCAATTTCTAACCCTGGAACCTGGATTATTTAATCATGTTTGTTATAAATCTCATTTCTCTTCCAATAAGGGAGGAAACACTAGTACTTGTCTCTTGGTATTGTTAAGATGAAATATTTGTTAATTTGAAGCAATTGGCATAGTGCCTGATCCATAGCACTAAATAAATAGAAATTAATATTTTTCATCTTAAAAAGTATCCATTGACCTACAGAAAGCCCTGATTTCTATCCAGTTGTCTGTTCCCTTTCACATAAAAACTGTTCTCACAATGTGTCCACACACACTCTTTCTCTTTCTCTGAGTCATCCCATACATTCCTTGACTCGAAATACAGTAAGCATGCTGATAGCTCTTAAATTTCTCTCCACCCACCTATCTCTTTTGCATCCTAGATTCATGTCTGCTTATTCAATATCTCTATTTGTATGAGTCTTTTGCATCTCATTCTTACCAGGGTCAGAACTCAATTTTTTACCTTGTCCCCTCCCCCTTAATATTTTCTTTTTCCAGTCTTTTTGATCTTCTTCTTTTTTTTAATATTTTATTTATTTGAGAGGAAGAGAGAGAGAGAAAGCACACAGAGGGAGAGGGTGAAGGAGAAGCCAACTCCCTGCTGAGCAGGGAGCCCAACGTGGGACTCGATCCCAGGACCCTGGGATCACAGCCTGAGCTGAAGGCAGACACTTAACCGACTGATCCACCCAGGTGTCCCTTTTTTGATCTTCTTAAATGTCACCACCACACGCCAAATTTCTTAAACCAGACTCAAAAAATTATCTTCAATCGTGTATTTCCCTTACCAACCACATCAGCATGTATAGTTGGTTTTACCTCTAAAATGTATCTTGAATCTTACCATCTACTACCACAGCAACAACCTTCTTCAATCCAACATCATTGCACACACACTGCATTTCGCAATAGCTTCCTAATTACCCTATTTCCATGCACCAATAGCCCCTCTACCTATTCTCCAGATAACTGCCAGAATCACTTTTTAATAATTAAAATATTATCATGTTGTGATCCAACCTAAGATTCCTAACTTTTTTTTGTAGCCTAAAAGTTGAACTCATATAAAACTTACAGATCCCTGCCTGATCCTCTTCTATCGCCTACCTCTCTTACTTTATCTTGATCATTCTTCTTACTTTCACGATCTTCTAACCACCCTAGCCTACTGATTGCTCATAGGACATTTGAGCTCCTTCCTATCTCAGGGATCTCAGACATAGTTTCCTATGACTGGAATAATATCCATTTGCCAAATCCCTCCAATTCTTTGGGACTGTGCTAGCACCACATGGCAAGGATTTTCCTACAACTCTACATAAAGTAAGTGAGGCCTCCTCCTTTATTCCCTATCTTAGCACCCTTATTGTCATTACAGTATTTCATACAACCTCTCATTTTCTTGTATTATAGTCTCTTGTTTACTTCCTGTCTCCCCACTTGAATATACGTTCCTTAAGGGCAGGGCCATCTATCTTATATTCTGTTAAATACGCTGTGCCTGGTACACAATAAGTTCTAGATGATTTATTTGTTAAATGAATAAATAAATGAAGACTAAATTGTTTCTGAACTATATTATTTTGTTAATTCATCTTTAAAATTTTAAAGTAAAATAATATGTCTTATTTCATTCCAGAAATACATTTTTGTGTTTAATTATCTCTCGTCAAAAGACTTTATTACAGTTATACTCAATTTTTCTCTTTCTCTCTTTCCTTCCTCTCTTCCTTCTTTTGTTCTTTTCCTCTTTCTTTCTTTTTTTTTTTTTTTGTCTTTGTTTTTGTTCTTGTTTTATTCCAATAGATCTTCTTGCACAGAACCTCCAAGCTGGTTCTTTGGCTTAGTTTCCCCTCTTGTAATTTATTGTATCAACTTAATTTGATTGTGATGGCTACTTGGCTGGTGCTGTTTGAATGGGCCAATTGTTGATGTCTCTCAAGCAATGGTGGACAGGAAGAAGTCAGTGAAGACAAAGAAGTAAATTGCTTTTCAGTGAGTCAAATGAGCTGTAAATCAAATGAACTGTAAATCAGGGAACTCTTTTTTAAGTCATGTGTGGCGAAACGTCTGTGTTTTTCAGGTGCAAGTGCAGACAGTCTGTTCTCATCCCAGCACTGCAGAAGGTACTAGTGCTGCCTCTACTAAAACAATAATATTAGTCTTTCCTAAAACTGAGCATTGTCTATAGTTCCCTCCCTCTGCTGAGAGTATACTCCTAGGATTTCATTTCTTGTCACCCTCATTGGCCTCCTCCTAGACTTGAAAAGAAAAGTACAACATATTCCCACGTTTCCTGGTTCTTGATATTTTCTACCACCTTCTGTTTAAAGTTATACACTGTTTAGGTACCTACTAATTAAGTCTGGAAATGCAGATGTATCAGGACTTCCTCTGTGATCAGCTATGATAATCTCAATGGGAAATTGAGAAACAAAGGGTAAGAAGAGGTTTTTAAGCCCCTATATCCCATCTATGTTTCATTTTGAAAACCTGGATTGAATCCAAAGGAGTAAATATACCTCTGTGTCCCTACAACATAAAACTTCACTCAGGTATGAAATGAAATCTAAGTTTGGGATGAGGGCAAACATAGTTGAGAAGGGGTAGCATGAAGAGTTAGAAAATTTAATGACTTTTCAGGTGTTTTGACAGTGAAAAAATACTTCAATTGCTGTCGATTAATTGAAATCCAACAACATTTAAAATTTGTTGCAATACACCTTATAATGTATTATAATGTATAATTTATATGATATATATGAGGTATAAAATGTCAAGATCAAACACTTTGGTATTAACTAGATTATACTGGCTGGTGGATTGACTTAGATGTTCACCTGAAGCAGATAATATCAGTAAAAATATGTTGGGGAACTTATAGAGAACTCTCTAATTGTGATTTAATTTTATCAAAGAATAAATTTGGTGTTTATCTTGAGGTTTGTTAGATGACAAATGGTATCAAAAGCTAGACCATAAGACAATTTTTACATAAAGAATGTGACTGAAGGAACTAACACAGTTCAACTAATAGTATATTTCTCTGCTATTTTTTGAAGTTACCTCCTGCTTGATCTACTGTTAATTCCAATACTTAGCACAAAGCACAGGACACAGAAAGCACTCAGTGAGTAAAATGATTGACCTATGTTCTAGAATGAAGAATTTAGTCTATGAGTTAATCATTATGGATTCTATTCTTCCTTATAAAATGTAGCAGTCAGAAACAAAATTATACTTATGTTCAAAAATAATATGGATTTTATAAAAGTAAATGAAATATATAATAAAATAATTACTGGGAGGAGCAAGAAAATATGGATTTTCAGAAAGTGAAAAGTCAAACTAGAAATCCCAAGGTAAGAAAGAACCAAAAACAATAAAACTCTCAAGAAAAAAGTATGTTATAGAAAGTAAATTGTAAGCAATAGAAATAGTAATAGTGTTCCCTCTTCTATATAAAATGTCTACCTGTGCAGTTATTCTTATTTAATAAAACTAATCAAAGGAATACGTTCTGGTAGTGTAACTTGATGTGAGTTCCCACAGTTTGAGAGGTCATTGTTTTAAGGCAATTGGTCTCTCATTTTTCTCTTATTATTAAACTAACCCAGAAATAATAATTTGAGAGAAGAATAAAAACTAGGAGGTCCATCTGGACAGAAGCTTTTACTTTTTCTGAGTCCTGATTACTACTGGAACAAGTTTCTTTTTTTAAATATACTTCTTGAAAATAAAAAAAAAAAAAGCAGTCTATGGGAGTTTTGGTAAGTTTATCCTTTTAGTGTTCTGATAACTGGCTTTATTGACACTTGAATTTTGTAACACAGCCCACCAATAAATCTTGATGAAGGGGTATAGACTACATGGGTGGAAAAGGATGACACATTTACCCTTAGTTTGTTTCTATTTAGAGAGGATGATTTTTTTTTTTGGCTGAATTTCTGTTGAGTAGAGTAATTTCTGGACTAAAATGCAATGCTTTAGAAGTATTCCTAGCATTTGGAAAGGGCTCAAGAGCTGGTACATTATCTTAAATGTTATTTTGATGGCATAATGGTATTTAGATTGATGTGAAAATGCCTCCTCCCGCATCCTTTGTGGGAAGGCGCTGTGAGAATGTGCATTTGGAATCATCCCATGACCTTTTGGATGTTTGTAGTGATAGCTGCTTTAGGACAATGAGAATCTGAAGTTTATGGACTATTGTAATTAATCTGATAAGATATAAAACCCACTGCCTAGAAATGAATGTGATTAACTATGTCTGAGACATAGAGACTAAGCTAGAGAATTCCAGAACAGAAGAATTAATAAACTAAGGATGACCAGGTATTGGCATGTATGGGGTTGGAAACATTCAACTTAGCTAGGGCAAAAGGAACAGTTATATTGTTTCTTACGGTGTTACTAGAGAAAAGATGGCTGGATTTAAAAAGAAATCTAAATGACGATAATAACAACTTAAGTATGTTGAGTTCTTACTAACATGCCCAGCCAGCATTGTGTGGTCAGTACTCTACAAGCAATAGGTCATTTAATTGTCTCAAAAACCTAATGAGGCAGAAACTATATAATCCCTATTTCAAAGATGAGAAAACCAAAGTTCAGAGAGATTTAATGACTTAGTCAAGATGACAAAGATATAGACATAATGTAGCTGAAATTTTAACCCACGAGTCTCTGACTCCAACCTGCTTACTCTCTGTTGTCTCAATAATACGCTTTTATTAATCTGTGTAAGATCCGAACATCTGCCTGTTCTTCTAAACTGAATTATCTTCTGATGTCTACAAAGAGCAGCACTTTTGAATCTAGAACAAAAAGCTGCCTTTTCATTTTGGCTTAACTATGGGTTGTAAAGTTTTAATTACCTTTTGTTTAGAAAGTGCTATAGAACCTGAACTTGTAATCAGTGCTGGAAGTAGGCACACCAAGGGGTTGTTGATTTCCCTAGTGAATTTGAGTATCATTTATGGAAATGTAATTACAGTGGAATCCTGTTATAACGATCAATTTGGGCAACCCCCATTTGATCATTACATCCAAATGATCACCACACACAGACCATAAAACAGCGAGCCTCTCAAACCAGACAGGCTCAACAGTAAAATATCCATCTTGCAAAAACAGTATTATTACCACTAAGTACTTCAGAACCAGCACAGGTCAGTCAAATTATAGGCTGTAATTAGCCCTTCTAAAGGCTGTAACATTCTTTAGCCAAATCATAATGGCTTATATGAAAGGTTTGAAATTCAACGAAGTCAACAAGTATTTATTATGTACCTGCTGTGTACTCCGACAGGGCTCAGGCACTGAGGAGAATGTAAAATAAATAGGAATTTCTTTTTGAAGCTCACTATCCATCTTGGGAAACAAGGTGCATAAACTCCTTGAACAATCTTTCTTAATATGAATGGGTACTCACAAACCACCATATGATACTATTGGTTAGTTTCACAGGTGAAAACTTTGGCACCAGTAGAAAATAGTTTGGAGAATAATCTTTTGTCACAAAAATGACTGTGAAAGGACCTGGGATAGGCAATGGAAAGAAATAGTTCCTTCTCGCAGAGGCGGCACCTTAAAGCAGAGACAGCAAAGAGGATCATCTCACATTTCAATTTCAATGAAGTGCTACCTAAGTTAGGGAGAGCAATGAGATTTTATCTCTCATATCAATTTCAATGATCTGCTAATGGCTGACTGCCCTGTTGGGCTGAGAAGGATCTTGAGGCCAAAACAAGATTCATGGGAAGGTGTAATATTAAGGGTGAGTAACTCCTGGCATGGAGATTACAGGTGGAAGTCACAGGTGAAATACTGAGCATTGTCCTCTCTTGGACTTTAATTTCAAGATCTCTGAATTGACATGCCTAGTATCTAATGACTCTCTTAAAATCATAGCACAGAAAACCCTTTACTGTGCGTTGCACATAGTAGACTGTCGCTTTCTTGCCTTTTTCACTTTTTCTTCCTTTTTACTTTCCTGTTCACTCACACTCTGCTATAAACATAAGCAGAACCCAAATTGCTACTTTGTCTACATCAATAATCCCCAACTGACCCCTCCTATCCTGTTCTCAAGCCAGATACTGTAATCAACTACTTGAACATTCCTCTAACACCGTATGTTCTAAGTCCTTGGTATTCAGCATTTTTCCTCAAAGCCTGTCCCTCAAGCCAGGACACATATAGAGCCAAGCAGAACGCCTCACCACTCTACTCAGGCAGATACTTTCTCTCTCTTCTGACTCCTAGGAAGCCACAATTTATGCAAGCAGTAGTATCTGTCTACTTAAACTGCTATCTGTCCCTGTAACTACATGTTTCCAAACACCTGTCTATTCCTTAGGGTAGAGAGCAGTTGCCTTGTACTTTGATTGCTTCCAATACCTTCCTTATTTCCCTTTCCTCTCCAGAGAATCCGCTACAGAATATTCCCTGATGATTCTCCGTTGTATTATATTCCTGAACTTTAGTCCCAATTCACATATGTTGTATTTTAGCCCACAAGGTATATTCTGTGAAGCTTCCCCTAACCTCTCAATCTTTTGTGTAACCATTATATCTTGAAATGTGCTAATATGGTGTCAGTACAGAACATTATGATGATATCTTTTCACATCTCTTTCTCACGTAACTCTGGGCTATGTCTTTTCATTTTGGGGTCCTTATCACCTGGCAGATTTCTAGACAGCTAATAATTTTCCCAAGGTACTTTTCTCAAGCTCTCTGGGCATTTTAAGAAGGGAGCCATAACCAAACAGACTTCTTGCTCATCATTGTTTTTGTTTTTTACCGCATACCTTAGAGAAAAGAAATATGGCGTGCACACACACAACAATCTTCCGGACTAAACTAATATAGTGTGTTGAGAATGCTTACCTTATGGAGCTGAGCACTGATATTTGACCTACCCATCCATTATCCCCATTACCACAGCAATCAAAGATAGAGTCCCCATAACTCTCTGATAAGAATAAAATCATATATGAGGACTAATTACATACTGAGCCACAACAGAAAGGGGCAGTGACTACATTTATCCCAGCAGCCTTCATGATTATTAAGGTCCTAGTGTTTTCAGCATTTAGGGGCTTTTCTACTCAGACCTGGAGTGCTGTAGGGTAAAACTCATGGAGTAGCATGTAGTCTGTGTTTGCTCTGAGGTAGGAGTAGTAGTAAGGCAGGATTCAAAATGAAGAAATAACTTGTTAAAATTCAGAAAAAGAGAAACAGTCATTTTTAAAAAATAGTGAAAAAGAGATCAGTAAATTTCATACAGACAAGAGAACAGAGGAGGCTATGACTGTAGCAGTGAAAATAAATGTGTATCATCTTGGCAGGCCTGTGGGCTAGAAGGGACAGCCCAGATAGCCTACACTGAAGCTAGCATTTTAAGAAGTGTATTTTGTAATCACATTCCTTCTCTTAGAAGCCCTAAGAGAAGGAGGGAAAAAGACAGATTGGGATCTACTGAAACTAGGACTTCCTCCAATGCTAATAGTAACTATGGTAAAACCACCACATCCCATTTTTGTTTGTGACTTTCCCCATATATCCTTTTCAGAAACACAGGCAGTTTTTCCATTTTTACAGATCCCGGAATGCAAATTTCTCCTTCTACTCTTTTTTGCTGATTTTTCTATTAGAGTGGTTAGACCTGAGGGTATGGGCTGCAAACTGCTTGGTTGGTAACTGTAGTCTTGAACCATTAAAAGAAGCACAAGGTTGTGGGAAAACGTAGCAAAGGTTCGCTTTGAGCTCAGTCTCAAAAGGACGCGTGACAGGCTTCCCATCACCTAGCCCATCACTGAGGTAGGACAGCAGGCTTGGGAGAGACACCCAGTCAAGAAAAAGCACTGGGCATTCGGTTTGAGTGTTCTGTATATTGCACTTCCTTAACAACCTAAGAACAGCAGTTAGAAATTGTTTTCTCTATTGAGCACCTGGAAGACACATGACCCTAACGTAATTCCCAAGTTCAGTTATTAGTGAGTGAACTTGCAGGATTAAATAAGCCTAGAACAGGAACTGCAGACTAGGTCAGATTTGTTGAAGATCAAAATGGTAAAATGGCAAGAAAAGTTTACTTTAGGGAAATAAACAGGAAAATAAGATGGAGGTGATGGAGGGATTTCTTGAGGATACATTCTTCCATCTACTGCTGATTGCCTGCCTATCATATACAGCAAGAAGCAGTTTGAAAGAGACACTTCGAATGGGAATTATAGGTCTGCCATGGGACCTTGGCCAATTTTTGAACTTCTGAATTATAAAATTATAAATTTTTTTATAATATAGCCCATTTTTATAATATAGTGCTTTCATATCAGAGTTGAGAGGACTCAGTAAGACAGTGGTATGCAAAATGCCTGGTACAGAGCCTGGTATATATGTGGCCATCCGTAAATGCCGTCTCCTTCCTTCTCTTCATGTCCCTTCATTTTTATTAGGCTATGCAGAATTAATCTTGAAGGTACTTGTGAGTTTGGTTTGAGTTCCCACAGCGACTAAGTCAGGGATCAAGGAATCCTAGGGGCTGCCACCACTTGCACAGCAGGGCTTGATCCTTTCAGTCAGGCTGTGCCCTGGTTCCCAACATAGGTTGTTTATTTCCTCCACTGAGTTGCATGAGAGCAAGAAGATAAAAGCCCTGAATTTGTGGAAGTGCTTGTGAGACTAAGACCAAACACATGATTTCTGCAGGTGCCGGCCCCTCCTTGAGTGAACCAACTTAGCTTTAAGCAGAGTTATTATATGTGTCATTTCATGCCATTGCTATTCCCAAGATGAATATAAGATATCAACCTCAAGATTGTGAAGATTGTGGAATGCAGACATTGATGGATGACAAAGACTCATTCAATTACAATTAGGACAAAACAAACAGCTTTTTGAAATGAAGCTCATAGTGGGAAGGGAGGGGGAGAAATTCCTATCCTGTTGTACTGATAGGTTTCCTTTTCTAAATGAGCATGGCAGCAGACAGGTTATACAGAAATGCCTCTGGCAATAGAGATGACAGTGACATTAGCAGCATTTGGGAAAGAAAACAAATTGGCATCATCAAAGTACAGCATGCACCTTGTAAATTTATTTCTTTATTATTTCTTTTACTACTTGCATGGCATACATATGTATTATAATAGCTGTTGAATGTAGTAACTGTGCAGTAGAGAATATTCCAGAACTGCACATAGATATATAGTCCAGCACACTAATTATGGCATTAAGTATTGCCTCTTTAAATAGAGAATTTGGTATAGTAAGAGTCAATTAGAAAAAAAAAAAAAAAAGAGGCAATAATATGAATTTCATAGTGACTCAGACCTGGACTCAAATTCTGCCTCTACCTTACAGTAACTGTATGTCTTTTCCAAGTTTCTTTTTTCTTTTTAATTGGAAATGAGATATTAACACTTGTCATGCAAGATAGTTGCCCTTAAGGAACTCTAATGAACAGTAGCTGCCTTGTTTACTCTTCGTTAACACCTACTTTCTATAAACTGAGATGGGATCCTGGGCATCCATCCCTAAGCCCACCAGGGAATTAAGTTGCTCTTATTTTGAGAAGTTTACCTCAACTACTCTGAATTATAAATGCCTGTTGATTTTGCTCTCTCCTCCAACTAAACGGAATTTTTTTGAGAGAAGGACCCAATACCTATTTTCTATAAATATTGATTAGTGCTTGAATACCTGAATTAAAAAGTCAAAAGTTAGGCACCTCTTTGTTCTTATCAAACAGTATCAACTCCATGACATTCAATGTTAAAAGTGGTACTTAAATGGTATCTTCTAAATCATTTCTCCACCGAGCCATCAGGGAAAATCAGTTACTAAAATAACTTTAGCTGACCTTCATGCTTAATTCACCTTCAGATAGATGGGCATAATATGAAATAGGTTTTCATATTTATTTTGAATATAGAAACAAGATCAGAATCTGCAACTGGAAAGTTTCAACATTTTCATGAATAACCACTTTTTTCCAGAATTGTTTATCTCATTTGTATATATAAATAATAGTATGTTTTTATGTGTAAATTGTCTAATATAAATCCAAGTGCTATGTATTGAGATTAGAAAAAGACAAATATTCTTTTAAAAATTTTTCTCCAAACGTCTCTAGAAAACTATTTCTATAAACACAAAATGTAGGAAAACAATCAAAATAGAACTATATACTTTTAGGCAGGGAATAAACAAGTGGCCAGATGGCTGTCAGCAAAATTTTACTTGGGCCTGAAGGCAAAGGTCTTTGCATACTTATTGGGAAAATGTCAAGCTTATAAAAACATTAAAATGTTGTGTGTGTGTGTGTGTATATATATAAGATGTATGATATATATACACATATATATCATTTTAATGTTAACCTATATTTATTTTGTATATAGGTATAATGTGTAAGTCCATACACACACAAACATACACATATGGTGGGGTTACGACCATGCAGTCCTCATCAAAGGAGATAATTATGGGACTACTCCATTCATGACACTGCTGTTTTCCCTAGTAACAGGCGTGCGGCATATAAAGGGTAGATATTGGGAACAGAGGTGGTTTTTTTTCTGTGAAATTACCTTCTTTCCTAGTTTAGATTAGATTATTTTCAAAGGGCTAATCAAAAGGTATTCTTAGAAAACCAGGAGAGAATAAGACACACACACAAGAAATCATAATAAAATCTCAGGATGAAAAATGCTGCTCAAATTAGTCTTTCTCACCAAATGCTGTACCACTTTGTTGTGTTTTGTCCCATTCAACTAATAGTTTTCCACTCTAGGCCTCTCTACATTTTAGACAATTGAGAGGCTAGGAAGACAGTTTGTAGAGGTTTCTCTTGACCCTGTGGACTGCCCTCTTTGCGGTCCCTGCCAACTCCCATTCCTGGATCAGCATTCACTGTGTTGAGAGTGAATGGCACTGATAACATTGTGCATTCCATTTTCTTCCTCTCAGGCTTGTGTTATTTAGATGCACTGAACCCATACAGTGTTATGAGGTAAAAGCTACACTCATGACCTGTAAAAATAAATGTCACTTTCTGAGATATGGGGGAAGGGTTGTGCCCTGGGAGAATATGCTGCCCTCCCGAACAGCAACGCATGCATCACTGTGATGCGCAGAAAGTAACAACGTTCTCTCTTTCCAAAGAAGAATGGAACATATGTGAAGCAGTCATTTCACTCACAACAAGGTCAGAGAACAAAGCATTGTGAAACCAAATGAGGAAATTGGGGCATGAAGATAATTATTTTAGAATATTTCTGGAAGTATGTTAACCAGTCAAGACAGCATTTATTCTAAAGTGTGGCATTATAATTTTGCATGGGAATTTTTTTATGAGCATTTTTTGTCACTTTCAGAGAGATCTATTATGATATGTAGTGCTGAAGGGAACATGTTGACATGTCTGAGAGCTAAAACAAACGTGAAGAATGAAGCTGAAAATAGCAGGCTGTGAAGAAAGCATTAAAAAGCACTGGGTGGCACTCAGCATTGTACATCCAGAATTCAGAGATGTGTTAGGAGAAGGCATTAACATGGCACTCGTAGCACACTTTTCTGTGAAGGAATTAAGAAGAGCACATCATTTGCTATTATAGACTAAGGTAATTGTTGTCTACATCTCTGTGCTCCTCCATTGCCAATAGGGAAACACATGAAAAAGATTCAGTGCATCTCGCCTGGCATAGTACATTCCTGAAATCTCTGTGCAAATCAAATCCTATTATAAAACCAGAAATGGCTATTCTTTTCTGATTAATCTTCAATAGAAATGGCTCTTAATATTTAACCTTTAAGATTCTTTGTCTAAACCAAGTGAGGTTCAACTCCCTTTCCTGGGCTAGCAGTTCCTAATTATTCTTTTTTTTTTTTTTTTGAAACATAATTGACATAAAACATTGTATTAGTTTCAGGCATAGAAGCTAATGATTCAATATTTTTGTACATTGTGGAAAATCATCACAATAAGTCCAGTTCCCCCAGGCACCATATAAAGCCACATAATGTGCAATACAATATTACTGACTATAGTCACCATGTTGTACATTACATCCCGGTGACGTACTGATTTTATGAACGGCAGTTTGTACCTGTTAATCTCCTTTTTCCATTTTGCCCACCTCTAACACCCCTCCCTCCAGCAACCATCAATCTGTTCTCCACACCTATGAGTTTTGTTTTCTCATTTGTTTTTTGGATTCCACATATAAGATAAATCCTATGGTATTTGTCTTTCTCTCTTGGCTTATTTCACTTAGTGTAATGCCCTCAAGTTCCACCCATGTTGTTGCAAATGGCAAGATTTCATTCTTTTATATGGCTAAGTAGTATTCCTTGTAGATATATGTATATACACATATATATCACATATCCTTCATCCATTCATCTGTCAATGATCAATGGACACTTTGGTTGTTTTCATATCTTGACTGTTGTGGATAATGCTACAAGGAACATAGGGGTGCATGTATGTGTTATTGTTTTCTTTCAAAATAGTGTTATTGTTTTCTTTAGATAAATACCCAGAGATGGAATGATTGAGTAATATGGTAGTTCTATTCTTAATTTTTTGAGAAATGCCTACACTGTTTTCCATAGTGGCTACTCCAATTCACATTCCCACCAACAATGCAGAAGGGTTCCCTTTTCTTCACATCCTTATGAATACTTATAATTTCCTATCTTTTGATAATAGTCATTCTGACAGGTGTGTGGTGATATCTCATTGTGGTTTTGTTTTGCATTTCCCTGATGTTGAGCATCTTTTTGGTGCCTGTTGATCATCTGTATGTCTTCTTTGAAAAAATCATCTATTCACATTGTCTGCCTATTTTTTAAATTAAATTCCTTGGGATTTTGTTGTTGCTGTTGTTATTGAGTTTATAGGAGTTCTTTATATTTTTTGGGTATTAACCCTTTATCACATATGAGATTTCCAAATATGTTCTATTCAGTAAGTTGCTTTTCCTTCTGTTGATGGTTTCCTTGGTTTCCATTGTTGATGGTGCAGAAGCTTTTTAGTTTGATGTAGTCCCATTTGTTTATTTTTGCTTTTGTTGTCATTGTCTTGGGAGTCAGGGAGTCTTGGGACTCAAGAAAGTATCTCCTGGGGCACCTGGATGACTCAGTCCATTAAGCATCTGCCTTTGGCTCAGATCATGATCCTAGGGACCTGAGATCAAGTCCCAAATCAGTCTCCCTGTTCAGCAGGGAGTCTGCTTCTCCCTTGATCCGTCCCCCCACTCAGGATCTCTCTCTCTCTCTCTCTCTCAAACAAATAAATAAATAAAATCTTTAAAAAAAAAAAAAAAGTATCTCCAAGAACAATGTCAAGGAACTTAGCACCTATGTTTTCTTCTATCAGTTTTATGATTTCTGGGCTTATGTTCAAGTCTATAATCCATTTTGAATTATTTTTGTGTGTAGAGTAAGATATTGGTCCAATTTCATTGTTTTGCATGTGGCTGTCCAGTTTTCCCAGGACAATTTATTGAAGAGATTGTTTTTGCCCATTATATATTCTAGGCTCCTTTGTTGTAAGTTACTTGGCCATATATGTATGGGTTTATTTCTGGTCTCTCTATTCTCTTCTACTGATCTGTATGTTTGTTTTTATGCCAATACAATATTGTATTTTGATTATAGCTTTGTAATATAGTTGGAAACAAGGGAGTGTGATACCTCTAACTTTGTTCTTCTTTCTCAAGATTGCTTCAGCTATTTAGTCTTTGTTGACTCCACAAAGATTTTGGGATTGTTTGTTCTATTTCTGTGAAAAAATGCCATTGGAATTTTGTTAGGAATGGCCCTGAATATATAGGATGGATGCTTTGGACAATATGGGCATTTTAACAATATCAACTCTTCCAGTCCATGAGCATGGAATAGCTTTCCATTTCTTTGTATCTTTTTCAATTTCTTTCATCAGTGCCTTGTAGTTTTCAGTGTACAGCTCACTCAACTCTTTGGTTAAATTTATTCCTAGGTATTTTATTATTTTTGATGCAATTGTAAATAGAATTGTCTTCTTAATTTCTCTTTCTGATAGTTTTAGTGTAAAAAATGCAACAGATTTTTGAGTATTGATTTCGTATCCTGAAACTTCATTATTTTGTGTTTTTGTTCTAACAGTTTTTTGACAGGGTCTTCAGGGTTTTCTCTATATAAATTCAAGTCATCCACAAATAGTGTCAGTTTAACTTCTTTCTGATTTGGGTGACTTTTCTTTCTTTTTCATCTCAGTGAGTTTCTTTATGTTTCTTATTAATTGATTTATATATTTGGGTGCTGCTAAGTTGGAGGCATAAATATTTAGACTTGTTAGATCTTCTTAATGGTTAGACCCCTTAATTATGATATAATGCCCTTCTTCATCTATTGTTACAGTCTTTGTTTTAAAATCTAGTTTGTCTTGGGGTGCCTGGGTGGCTCAGTCAGTTAAGTGGCTGAATCTTGATTTTAGTTCAGGTCAGGATATCAGGATCATGAGATCAAGTCCCACGTTGAGCTCTGTCAAAATTCCTGGCTGCATATTTTTCCCATTCAGCATGCTGAATATATCCTGCCACTCTTTTCTGGCCTGCTAAGTTTCTGTGGACAGATCTGCCACAAACCTGATCTATCTTTCCTTATAGGACTTCTTTTCCCTTGCTGCTTTCAGAATTATTCCCTTGTCTGTGTATTTTGTGTATTTGACAATGATATGCCTTGGGGATGGTCGGCTTTTGCTGAATTTAATGGGAGTGCTCTGTGCTTCTTTGATGTCTGTGTCCTTCCCCAGATTAGGGAAATTTTTCAGCTGTAATTTCTTCTCATATATCTTCTTCCCCTTTTTCTTTCTCTTCATTTTCTGTGACTCCTATGATACAAATGTTACTATGTTTTAATAAGTTGCTGATTTCCCTAAGTCTGCAATTAAGTGATCAATTACCTTTCTTTTCTTCTTCTTTTCAACTTCATTATTTCCCATAATTTTATCTTCTGTATCACTGATTTGGTCCTCTGATTTGTCCATCCTTGTTTTTATGGCATCCATTTGGGTTTGCATCTCAGTTATAGTATTTTTAATTTCAGCCTGGCTAGATTTTAGTTGTTTTATCTCTGCAATAAGGGATTCTCTAGTATCTTCTATGCTTTTTTCAGGCCAAGCTAATAACCTTATAATCATTTTAAATTCAGGTCAGACATCTTACTTATATCTGTATTGATTAAACCCTGACACTGAGTTCTACTTCCTGTTCTTTCTTTTGGGGTAAATTTCTCCATTTCAACACTTTGTCCAGAAGAGAAAAGAAGAAAGAAAAAAACAAAAAGCAAAAAACAAAGAAAAAAAACCCAAAAAACAAAAAAACTAGATCCTGGGTGTGTTTTGAGTCTGCTTATTAAAAGAATGTAGATCCAAAAATTTAAAAATAAATAAATAAATAAAATGAAAATAAACAAATATATATAAATACATATAAAAAGTAAAAAAGGAATTAAAAAGTAAAAAAATAAAATTAAAAAATTAAAAAAATGATGAAAAANTTCCATTCTGATGGATGGGATGAATATGGTGGCGCCCCACTCTCTAGCCATGGAGATGAAAGTTCATGCCCCCCAACTCTTCAGGGAGCCCTCACAGAAGAGCAATCAACCACCCTCTTGCGTCCCCAGTTTCTGCCTGAACCATGTGTTCACCTGCTTGTGTCCAAGGTGTTTTCTCAGGCTTGCAGCTGAATTTCAAAATTACAGATTTTAGGGACTTCTGTGGTGTGGACCCACACTGTTCCTCTGGGGTAGGGTCTGACCACGCTTTTGCTGTTTCCTGGGCTGTTCCAGGAAAGTAGTCGCATGCTCACGCAGTGGCAAAACAGAGCAGAAAGGCATCACTAAGACTCACTGCTATATATATATATTCATAAAAATTAAAAAACACATGGACAGGATATGTAGTCATCTTTTGAACATAGAATTAGTTAACTGAAAAGTATAAATATGAAGATATCACTTTGAAGGAAACAGAGAAATGAAGAGATAAAAATTATGAAGAAAATATGAAGATATGTAAGTCATTGAAAGGAAAGCCACAATATATATTTAACAAAGTCCCAGA
This sequence comes from Ailuropoda melanoleuca, assembly GCF_002007445.2. Taxonomy (NCBI): domain Eukaryota; kingdom Metazoa; phylum Chordata; class Mammalia; order Carnivora; family Ursidae; genus Ailuropoda; species Ailuropoda melanoleuca. Next base: position 54,105,475 of record NC_048219.1, on the reverse strand, counting down.
AGAGGAGACTTTTAAAAATGGAGGAAGAAAGCTATTTGCGGGAAGAATAGGTAAGAATTTTTTAGAATTAAAAATGATACAAGTTTTCACATTGAAGAAACACATTGAATCACAAGGAAAAGTAACAAGTACCATCTTGGGTACATCATGCTAAAACAGCAGTTCATGAGTACAGAGACTATATTATTAGGAGGAAAAATAGCTTATCTACAAAATAACAAGAATCAGACTGACAGCAGACTTCTCATTAGCAATACTACATGCTAAGAGGCAACTAAAGTAAATGAACTATCACTACAAAATTCTATAAAACATTCATTCAAATTTGAGTGAAATAAAGATACTTGCAAGAAAACAAAAACTAAGAATTTTTTTTCTCCTCACAGACCTTTATTAAAGAACTACTCAAGAAAAAATAAGTTACATACAGAAATAATGGTAAGAAAAAAAAAAAAGTGTGCAAATTAGTAAATCTAAATAAACCCAGTATACATTAATAATCATAATTAATAGCTTGGAAAAGGTATGAATAAGGTAGAAATAACTTACTAATGTGTGAGGAAGTGCTCTGTTCATTGGTTAGAAAGGTAGGGATAGTGATTCATTTAGTTTTCATTAAGTTAGGTAAAAGTGCTAAATGTTAAAGATACTAATAAATAATAAATTTAAAGCTTCCCAACCAAATGGAAGAAAAATAGAGGGCAGTGATTAAGAAAACTTATTTGTCTAATAGAAGCTAGGAAAAGCAGAAAAAAAAGAGAAAGTATGAAAAATTAAAAATACAAATTAAGTTGACAGTAATAATTCCAAATGTGTCAAGAATTATAATAATAGAAATGATCACATATACACATCTAAAAAATAGGATTCTATTATTTGATGAACAAAAACCCACTACCAAACTAAATACAGTTTATGAGAAACACATAAAATGTTAGGAACATAGAAATATTGACAGTAAAGGCATGAATGATAGCATGACTCAAATAACAACCAGAAGTAAGGTGACATAATAATATGCTAAACTAATGAACATTAATTTATAAACTATTATTAAATGAAAGAGATAATTACTTAACAATATAATGGGGAAATGACAGAAAGATAAAATAGTTATATGTATATGTCTAAAAGTATAAGTCAAAAATAAGTAAAAAAAAATTTAATGAATTAAAAGGAAAAAATTAAATATCCATAGTCATAATGGGACATTTTAACACAGCTCTTTCATAATTGAGACATCCATCAGGCAAAATATTATTAATAATAGTAATTTGAACAAAACAATCAACATGCTTGATGGAAAGATATATATTCCCCAAACTCCAATTTAGATAATAGGGCTATTTTTTTCAAAGAATCATTTTCAAACATGGACAATTTTTATATTAGTTTTTCTGAAAAAAATGTATATATATGAACATGTAAAAGTATATTTTTTGAATTTATATATTTGAAAATATATAAAACTGATAGACAACTCAAGAGAAAAATTAACAAAGAATATTACCAGATAAATTTTTTTACCAGACAATTTTTAAAACAGCTTATATGGTCAATAAAAATGTGAAAAGTGATTTATAAATCAGAAAGTTGCAAATTTAAATGAGGTAAAATTTCCTATCTATCATGTTGTCTAAAAATATTTGACTATCCTGATGGTTGGAGAGTAGACAGAGACCCAGGAAATTTAAGGTCAAGAGGAAAAATTGGAGCAACCACTTTAAAAGAAATTGTCAATATCTACAAAATTTGAAAATGCCCTGTGGTTTGGCAATTCTACTTTATCTTATAAACTCTACAAAAGCAGCTTTCAAACTTTTTTGACAACAATCCACTGTAAATATATATATATATTTATTATTATATATGTATAAAAATACATATTATGTATGTAATACATACACAAATACATATGTATAATAAGTATATAAGAATAATGAAATCAGTATACAGTTGACCCTTGAACAATATAGATTTGAACTGCACTGGTCCACTTACATGCAGATTTTTTTTATAGCATAGTACTATAAATTGTATTTTCTCTCTCTTATGATTTTCTTTTTTTAAATTTTTTTAATTCAATTAGCCAACTTATAGTTCATCATTAGTTTTCAGATGTAGTGCTCAATAATTTATCAGTTTCATATGACACCCAATGCTCATCACATCACGTGCCCTCCTTTACGATTTTCTTAATAACATTTTCTTTTCTCTAATTTACAATATTGTAAGAATACAATATATAATATATATAACATACAAAATATGCATTAGTCAACTATTTATGTTATCTATAAGGCTTCCAGTCAACAATAGGTTGTTAGTATTTAAATTGAGGGGGTGAGCAAAAGTTATACACGAATTTTCAATTGTGTGGGGGGTAGACGCCCATAACTTCTGTTTTAAAGGGTTAGCTGTATATAAAAATATATATGTATTTTTTCACATTGCAAATCAGAATATATAATGCTTACTCATATGCATAACAAATAATTGCACAATATAATACTTAGCCTTTTACATCCTACTTGATAGAATCTTCTATTCTATTCTATAGAATCTTCTTCTATTCTATTCTATTCTATTCTATTCTATTCTATCCTATCCTATCCTATTCTATCCCACCCATTCCATTCCTTTCCCTGAGTGGTCACAAGGCACTCAATGATGACATCAGTTGGTTTTATACTTCAATTTTAAAATTGTCCTGTTAGAAAAATTCTCACACATGCTCAGAATTGTCCAAAGGTGTTTACTGAAGTATTATCTGTAATGAAATATGTGATCAATCTAAATGTCATGAAGTCAAACAACAATGAATAAATAATTATATAATCATACAGTGAAATTGGCTGGAGCGGGTAAACTCTCCTGATTTACCTGGGACAGTCTCTGTTTCCTCCCACGTAGTTAGCAGCCCCTTCTACTCTGAAATGTGTCAAGTTTGTTTGATAAAGTCAGGGCCAGCTTCACAGGCAGTTAACCAGTACAGTTGCTCAGCGTCCAGTCTCAGAGGAGGCCCTCACTTGGGGCTTAATACTCTATAATATTGTCTTTGAACTGGCATCTTGGAAGGAGGTTGATGAGTTTGATGTGACAATGGACAATAGAATATGTGTGGGGGAAGAGAAGCTTGGACACTCAGGTCCTAACGTTGTTTCACCTCCTGCCACCTCTTCACCTTCCCCGATGCTTTCTGGCTGCCCCTTTCTCTGCCTACAGGTGCCACAATTCCCACCTGGGACCCCATTCCCTGACAATGGCTATTAGCTGCTGCCACTTTCCGCTGGAGGCTCAAGGACGCTCAGGTCAGTTGAGTTCTCATAGCTCCTTGGGGTGGGATATGGCAGGTGCAACTCATAAGCCTCTGTCCACCCCTGATCCAGGTGCAAGCACAGAAGTTGCAATCCTTAGGGGTTACCTGTCTGCTATGAGTTGGGGCATCAGGCCTATGAGAAGGGTAGATGCCTAAGGGAGAGCAAGATCTCCATGCCTGAAGGAAACATTAAACAGCAAGTAAAATACACTATGGCAGGGAGAAAAAAAGAATGTAGAAGAAAGACAGCTTTACATTTTAGTATATTTTATGGGCATTTAGCATCATTCTTCTTCCTGCCTTTTGAACAAGGAGGTCCAACAAATTTTGTAGCTAGGCCTGGACAAAATATATGATATTTTATTTTACTGTTTCACAGAGCAATGAGAAGTCATCAAAGAGTTTTCATCAAGGAACTGACATGATTAGATTCACATTCTACAAAGATCACCCTTTACCTTCTGTTCCTGCTGTGAGTTCTTGTGTCCATCTCCCCTGCCTGAATGCAGTACACTGAAACAGCCCCTGCTCGACAAGCACTGGTTTTCAGTTATTCTGAATGTGTTATAATCCCATTATAAACTTGAATCACTAGAAGTCAAAAAAGGAAAGAAAAAGAGCAATCTTCTACCACTTGTCCTGTCTTCTTCCTACTCCATGTCCACTCTCTTATCGGATGCTTCTCTTCACCTCTGATTGTCATCCATTTGAGCCTCCCTTGTCTGGGTAGAGGGTCCTTTAGCAACACTGCACCTGGAGCACTTAGTGTGCGTGTAGGTGATTACCTTTGTTGATTAGTTTTGTCATTTCCTCTCATCCTTTCAGCAAATTTAGTTGGGTCACCTTGAGGGTACTTCAGTTTTAATTTAAATACATTTTTTTAACTTGCTTGTATTCTCTGACAGCTGCTATCATTCAGTTTGCTCTATGAGATATTCTGGAAGTTTATTCTCCCTTTTTTTTCCCTAAGATATATTGAGTTCAAAACCAAAATCATAAAATATGACTGAAAGTTGGCTTCCAGAGGTTATTAAATCCCTTCCCTCTTCAGAAGGACTGCAAGGAAGCCACATCTGAAGAAGAAAGACTTACTCTATTTTCAGAGATTTCTGGGAAAAGGAGAATTCACAGCTGCTCTCCATACCCATGTTGGGGCTAAAGAGGTTTGGCAGGGAATTTTTCCTTATATCTAAACTAAATCTAGCTTAATGTTCCTTTTAGGGCAGGCAAAATACACAGTGTTCATTTAATGCTCAAACTAAGGCTTTCTTTTGGCTCTGACATGCCCCAAGGTGTTTTAGGATGGTGGTTGAATATATCAGAGAGAAAATAGGTTTTTTGTTGTTTGGTCTGAATCTCCATTATGTGCCTATTTGTCTGGACATACAGGCAGGAGTGCCCATCTTTAAATAATGAGCTCAGAGTTACCTGGAGAATTATTTACCAATGAGTGTTACCTTCAGGATGAGAAAAAATAGCTGACAAAATCATTACTAAGGGTTATAAAACACCCAGGTGGGTAGTATGTGCAGCTTCTGCCTGGATAAATCATGGCTTTCTAATCTATTTGGAATTTTTGAAAGAGTTAACAAAATAGTGAAGTGTAGAGAAATAGTGAGCATTAAATATTTAGACATTCAAAAGACTTTTGATCAAGCTCCTAACCAGAAGACATTTAGGATCCATTTCAGACTTATGTAGGACCCAAGAGGTGAGAGGTAAAAATTTTGCCTTGCAAAACCTTGAAGTTAAAAAAAAAAAAAGGATAACAATGAAAATGAAAGGTAGAAATAAATGATGTTGTTAGCCTGAAAGGAGGTTAATAGAAAGGTGCCCCAGGGAATGGTATTGGAACCAGATTTCTTATATATGTTAACACCGATCAATCTGGAAAGCATTCTGAATAATGAGGTTGCAAAATGTGTTGGTAACAGAGAATTATTTAGCTAGTGAGGAGTGGGAAATATTTTGAGGAACTCCAGAAGGACCCACAAAAAATAGGTAGCTGAATAATCCTTTGTCAGATACAATTGAGCCAAGACAAGAGAATGGTACTTTATATTATGAGGCATAATTTAAGCTACTGATAGATTTTTGAATTAACTGTAACCTTTCAGGAAAAAGGTCTAACAGTCATTATGCACATCTCAATAAAAGTATCTGCTCACAGCCCAAAGACGAGGAAAGGTCTACAGGAGTGCAAGTGAAATGATTAGATGCACATGAGAAAAGATGGAGAAGGTCAGGATTATTTCATTTGGAAAGGAGAGAAAGTAAGAGAAAATATGTTAGAGGAGGGTAAAAGTTGAAATGTTAAAACAAAAAGTCCACTTGAGTACTCTAGTCACCCTTTCCCATAATACACGGAATTCAGTGAAATTAGATCATGGAAAGTTTAAATGAGAATGGAGGGAAATGCTTATGTAATTCATAGTTAACATTAAGAGCCCCCTGCATGGAATGTCATTGAGCTAGATACCAACGACTGAGCAAGGCACAAAATGGGTTACACATTCACAGGGGTGGGCTGAGATTAAACTCTTCCCATAAGATCCTATTAGAGATGGTATATGTATGTGTATCCCATGCAGTTTTCAACCTCTCTTGTGATTGAGTTAATTTATGTTTGTCTCCTTTCTCGGGTTATATATTCCTAGAAACCAGGGATTTTTGTCTTACACGTTTTTGTACCCTCTCCCCTTTCCTCTTCAGTGTCTAGTAATATGCTGTCTACAAGGTACTCAGTAAATGCTCCCAGATTTAGAGCATGTGTGGCCTGGGGTGGAGCAATGGAAGGGAGGATTTCCTTCCTTGAGTCTATCTGCCCCACCACTCCCACTAAACATGTTTAACTCACACTGCAGCCGTCAAGCAGCAATGAAAGGAGATGACATCAGAGAAAGGAAAGGAAGCAGAGAAGTAGGATTAGAAGCCATTAATCATAATTAACAATCTGTGTGTGCCAAGCACTTTGCTGTCTATCTCAATGCATGTCCTCTTACCAACACCTTAAAAAACAGTTGTGGTAAGGACCAGTCACCACTTATTTGGCAGCGGCTGGGGCTGTCGGTCAGTTTTGTTCTCTTTGGCAGATTTGAGCAGCTTCTGTTCACAGCCATCATACCCACTAAAGCAGTGATTAAGGCAGCATCAAAAGTGCTGTCCAGTATGTAAATATAAGCATGTGCTATAGATTTGAAGAAAAGCAGTGGACAGACCAATGAGACCAGAAGAGTGCATATAAAGTGAACCAAACAGGTGGCCACAAATGAGCTTGAAAGGGAAGCAGAAAATCAAGGAGTGGCCATGTGAGCAAAACCATTGTGTAATGAGCACCATGCTAGGTGTTGTACATGCATAAGCTCATCTCGTTCCCTCCAAAACACAATTCAACACAAATTAGTATCATTGTGGAAAGAAGAGACTTTGGCTCAGAGAGTCTATGTAACTTGACCAAACTCATCTGGCTAAGAGTAAAGAAGCCAGGTTTAGAATTCGTCTTCCCGATCCCGAATCCCACCCCTTTGTACTCTATCCTACTGACTTTCTCCTCTGTCTCAGGAGTAGGAGAACAATGAAGTGAGGAAACAGGCATGGGGCAGCAGAAACAAAACAGCTTTGGTACGAAGCAAATCTTTCATCTCAACTGAGAAGCGTCTTTATTTATTTCCTACTGAGGTGACTTCCAGTCCCCGAGGAAATCCAGGTTCAGGCCTGCATGTGAAAGCAAGAAAGTAACTAGATGCAGTCGGTGGCAGCCGTGGATATGAGGGCAGAGGCATGAGCTGATCCCGACGTAGCTTTGTGAAATGGGAATGAACTATCAGAAACAGAAGGCAGTTTTCCTTTGAAAGTCTGTCACATTCACAATGAGAGTGATGAAAGACTTTGCTTCCTTGCCTTTTAGGTGACTTCAATATGGCCAGACTTTGAAATCTAATACTGTACTGAATTTTGTATTGAATGTGGTTGTGAAATATTGAACTATAAAGAAGGGGCTGGAACAGTACTTTTCAAATACTTGCTGCTCAGAATCCCTTTGCCCTTTTCCACTTACGGATATGATCTTATCTATTGATATTTTCTGTCTGAAAAGACCCTCTGTCTATTCTATCAGGTTGCCCTATTTTTCATTGTGTAATAGGCTGTATTTTGAAAATGAATAGCCCAAACAACGTCGATGTATTGCTATTACTGTGCTGTTCTTTTGAAGAAATTCTTCACTTGGCATTTGCACTTTAATCAGACTTCAAGCTGCTACGATAGCGGCATCCCTCCATTGCCAGATCCCACCACCACCACCCAGGCACTGACTTCTTTGTAAATCTCAATGACTTCCGTCGTCCTTAACACTGAGAGTGCCCCTCCTGGCATGCTGAGTTGGTAAGGCGCAGCTGGCGGCTTTCTTCCCACCTCTTCCCAGCAATGGGCACCGCCACGACTCTGCAGCAATCAGCACACGCACTGTGTGGCTTTCTCGGTGCTTCTCCCTGCCCTGCTCTGCCCACCTTTGCTCTTGATGCCCACTTGAAATCCTTATGTGTCACGTGTGCAGGTCCTTATGGGCCCTAAATCTAAAGTGAACATGCCAGAAGGAGCTACGGGGGGGCCACGAGCCTGTTAAAAGCTATTTGTGTTCTAGAGGCATACTGAAGAGTGAGCCCACTTGTGGAAACACCGAGCACTTTGCGACAGTGGTATTTTAGCTGCAGTTGGGAGAACTTCTAAATATGACCGGTCTGGGTACAGAATATAATTATACAGATATGAATAGTAGCAGCAAGCTGTGGTCCAAGTCATAAAAGAAACAAAGCTAACAATATTGTGTGTTGAGCATCTCCTTGGCTGCAACGGTTGAAGACCAGGACAGAAGCTCCCAGCTCTCTGAGCACTCAGGTACCATGCCAGCACCGTGGGCACTCAATCAGTGGGTATTTAGCAGAATTGAATTTAAAAGCAAGAAAAATTTTGTTTCTTAAGTTGATTTATGTGGGATGTGTTGCAGAGTTTGGGATGGTCCAGTGAACATTAAGAAGCCTCCCTCCAGAAACACACACACACCAAAATTTGCATCAAGTTTTAAGTGGTCCTGTTACCCACCTCAGGGGCTGCCGTGAACCTCATTTGAGATTTTCGTACACTCAAGAGTCTAATGTAAAAATTTAAAAATCAAAGGAAGATCAGTGAAGTATCAATAACCAGGGTTATGTCATCATCTGGCAAAAGGTTAATGGTCTGGCATTAAGATACAACCCCGATATTTACTGTTTATATGACCTACCTAAAGTTATTTTTTTTCTTCTCTATGTTGTTGTGGCATTTGATGTAATAATTTATATGAAATAGTTACACAACTCTCCAGAAATGGTATTAATACTGAGAAAATCTAAGCTGCCTATTTTATTTTATGTCTGTTTATTTCTTTTTAGCCTCTTGTTGTTCTTTTCCTCCTCTTTCTTTTTCTCCTCCTCCCTTTCCTCATCTTCCTCCTCCTCCCCTGCTCCTCCACATTCTTATTCTTATTCCTTTGGCTTGGTGTTTGGTGAAAAATATTAGTATTGTCGTGGTTGTTCCATATACATGAAGAGTCATGAGCAATGAAAATACCTAAATATCCCATTAGCATTTAAGGGGTAGCTACCAATATGCATTCCTTATTCATTTTTTTTAAATTATTGTATTATGTTATTCACCATACAGTACATCCCCGGATTCCGATGCAAAGTTCGATGCTTCATTAGTTGCGTATAACACCCAGTGCACCATGCAATACGTGCCCTCCTTACTACCCATCACCAGTCTATCCCATTCCCCCAGCCCCTCCCCTCTGAAGTCTTCAGTTTGCTTCTCATAGTCCATAGTCTCTCATGTTTCATTCCCCCTTTTGATTACCCCCCTTTCTTTATCCCTTTCTTCCCCTACCGACTTCCTAGTTCTTATGTTCCATAGATGAGAGAAATCATATGATAATTGTCTTTCTCTGCTTGACTTATTTCACTTAGCATTATCTCCTCCAGTGCCGTCCATGTTGCAGCAAATGTTGAGAATTCGTTCTTTCTGATAGCTGAGTAATATTCCATTGTATATATGGACCACAGCTTCTTAATCCAGTCATCTGTTGAAGGGCATCTCGGCTCCTTCCATGATTTGGCTATTGTGGACAATGCAGCTATGAACATTGGGGTGCATATGGCCCTTCTCTTTACTACGTCTGTATCTTTGGGGTAAACACCCAGTAGTGCAATGGCTGGGTCATAGGGTAGTTCAATTTTTAACTTTTTAAGGGACCTCCACACTGTTTTCCAGAGTGGCTGTACCAACTTGCATTCCCACCAACAATGTAGGAGGGATCCCCTTTCTCCACATCCTCTCCAACAATTGTTGTTTCTTGCCTTGTCTATCTTTGCCATTCTAACTGGCGTAAGGTGGTATCTCAGTGTGGTTTTGATTTGAATTTCCCTGATGGCTAATGATTTTGAACATTTTTTCATGTGTCTGTTAGCCATTTGTATGTCTTCATTGGAAAAGTGTCTGTTCATATCTTCTGCCCATTTTATGATTTGTTTATTTGTTTCTCGTGTATTGAGTTTGAGAAGTTCTTTGTAGATCTTGGATACCAGTCCTTTATCTGTGGTGTCCTTTGCAAATATATTCTCCCATTCCGTGGGCTGTCTCTTAGTTTTTTTGACTGTTTCCTTGGCTGTGCAGAAGCTCTTTATCCTGATAAAGTCCCATAAGTTCATTTTATCTTTTATTTCTCTTGCCTTTGGCGATGTGTCGTGAAAAAGGTTGCTCTGGCCGATGTCATAGAAGTTGTTGCCTATGTTCTCCTCTAGAATTTTGATGGATTCCTGTCTCACATTGAGGTCTTTCATCCATTTGGAGTTTATTTTTGTGTATGGTGTGAGAGAGTGGTCAAGTTTCATTCTTTTGCATGTAGCTGTCCAATTTTCCCAGCACCATTTATTGAAGAGACTGTCTTTTTTCCACCGGATGTTTTTTCCTGCTTTATCAAAGATTAGTTGCCCAAAGAGCCGAGGGTCCATTTCTGGGTTCTCTATTCTGTTCCATTGGTCGATGTGTCTGTTTTTGTGCCAGTACCATGCTGTCTTTGTGATCACAGCTTTGTAGTACAGCTCGAAATCCGGCATTGTGATGCCCCCAGCTTTGTTTTTCCTTTTCAACAGTTCCTTGGAGATTCGGGGCCTTTTCTGGTTCCATACAAATTTAAGGACTATTTGTTCCAGTTCTTTGAAAAATGTCCTCGGTATTTTGATCGGGATAGCATTGAAAGTGTAGATTGCTCTGGGTAGTATGGACATTTTAACTATGTTAATTCTTCCAATCCATGAGCATGGAATATTTTTCCATCTTTTTATGTCTTCCTCAATATCTTTCAAAAGTGATCTATAGTTTCTAGGATATAGGTCCTTTACGTCTCTGGTTAAGTTAATTCCAAGGTAACGTATGGTTTTTGGTGTTATTGTAAATGGGATGGATTCCCTAATTTCTCTTTCTTCAGTCTCGTTATTCGTGTATAGAAATGCAACTGATTTCTGGGCATTGATTTTGTATCCTGCCACCTTACTGAATTGTTCTATAACTTCTAATAGTTTGGGAGTGGATTCCTTTGGGTTTTCCATATAGAGTATCATGTCATCTGCAAAGAGAGACAGTTTGACTTCTTCTTTGCCGATTTGGATACCTTTGATCCCTTTTTGTCTTCTGATTGCTGTTGCAAGGACTTCTAGTACTATGTTGAATAATAGTGGCGAGAGTGGGCATCCTTGTCGTGTTCCTGATCTTAAGGGAAAGGCTTCCAGCTTTTCCCCATTGAGAATAATGCTTGCAGTAGGCTTTTCATAGATGGCTTTTATGAGATTGAGAAATGTACCCTCTATTCCTACACTCTGAAGGGTTTTAATCAGGAAAGGATGCTGTATTTTGTCAAATGCTTTTTCTGCATCAATTGAGAGGATCATATGGTTCTTGAGTCTTTTCTTGTTGATATGATGTATCACATTGATTGATTTGCGAGTGTTGAACCATGCTTGCATCCCAGGTATGAATCCCACTTGGTCATGATGGATAATCCTTTTAATGTACTGTTGGATTCTATTAGCAAGGATCTTGTTGAGGATTTTGGCATCCATATTCATTAGAGAAATCGGTCTGTAATTCTCCTTTTTGAGGGGGTCTTTGCCTGGTTTGGGGATCAAGGTAATATTAGCCTCATAGAATGAGTTTGGTAGCTTTCCTTCTGTTTCTATTTTTTGAAATAGCTTTAGGAGAATAGGTATTATTTCTTCTTTGAATGTTTGGTAGAATTCCCCAGGAAAACCGTCTGGGCCTGGAGTTTTATTATTTGGAAGGTTGTTTATCACTGACTCAATTTCTTCATAGTTAATTGGCCTATTTAAGAAATCTATTTCTTCCTGTTTCAGTCTTGGTAGTTTATAGGTTTCCAGGAAGGCCTCCATCTCTTCCAGATTGTTTAGTTTTTTGGCATATAGCTGTTGATAAAAGTTTCTAATAATCCTTGCAATTTCAATGGTGCTGGTCGTGACCTCTCCCTTTTCAGTCATAATTTTAATAATCTCAGTCCTTTCTCTTTGTTTTTGGACAAGTTTTGCCAGTGGTCTATCAATTTTATGGATTCTCTCAAAGAACCAGCTTCTAGTCCTGTTGATCTGCTCTACTGTGCTTCTGGTTTCTAATTCATTGATTTCTGCTCTAATCTTGGTCAACTCCTTCCTTGTCAGTGGGTTAGGCCTGTCCCTCTGTTGCTGTTCCAGTTTCTTGAGGTGAGAATATAGAAACTGCATTTTAGATTTTTCTATTCTTTTGAGTGAGGCTTGGATGGCTATGTATTTCCCCCTTAGGACTGCCTTTGCAGTATCCCATAGGTTTTGGACCGTTGTGTATTCATTCTCGTTGGTCTCCATAAATTGTTTAATTTGTTTTTTGATTTCCTGGTTTATCGAGTCATTCTTGAGCAGGATGGTTCTTAGCCTCCAAGTGTTTGAGTTTCTTCCAGGTTTTTCCTTGTGGTTGAGTTCCAATTTCAGAGCGTTGTGGTCTGAGAATATGCAGGGGATAATTTCAATCTTTTGGTATTGGCTGAGACCTGTTTTGTGTCCCAGAGCATGATCTATTCTTGAGAATGTTCCATGGGCATTTGAATAGAATGAGTATTCTTTGGTTCTGGGGTGTAGTGTTCTATATATATCTATGAGGTCCAACTCGTCGAGTATGGCATTCAAAGCCTTTGATTCTTTGCTTAGTTTTTGCCAGGGTGTTCTGTCTATTTCTGATAGTGGGGTGTTGAGGTCCCCTACTATTACTGTGTTCTTATCTATATGTCTCTTTATTTTGGTTAAGAGTTGGCTTGTGTATCTTGCTGCTCCCCTGTTGGGGGCATATATATTAATAATTGTCATATCCACTTGTTGAATACTTCCTTTAAGAATAATATAGTGCCCTTCTGTATCTCTCTCTATGGCCTCTAGTTTAAAATCCAGTCTATCTGATATGAGAATTGCTACTCCAGCTTTCTTTTGAGGTCCATTTGCGTGGAAGATGGTACTCCATCCCCTTACTCTAAGTCTGAATGCATCTTTGGGTTCAAAATGAGTCTCTTGTAGACAGCAAATGGATGGGTCATGTCTTTTTATCCAATCTGCAACCCTGTGGCGTTTTATGGGAGAGTTTAAGCCATTTAGATTGATAGAGATTATTGACAGATATGATTTTAATGATGCCATTTCTCTTTAAAGTCTTTGTATCGGTTGTGACTTGCTGCTCTGTATCACTCTTGGGGCCTTTTTACCTTTATAGAGCCCCCCTTAATATCTCCTGTAGGGCTGGTTTCGTGGTTACGAAATTGGTTAATGATTGGCGATTTTGGAACGTCTTTATTTCTCCATCAATTCTGAATGACAGCTTTGCTGGATAAAGGATCCTTGGCTGCATGTTTTTCTCTGAAAGAGCTTTAAAAATGCCCCCCCAAGCCTTTCTCTCATTCCAGGTCTCTGTAGACAGGTCTGACGTAATCCTGATACCTTTGCCTTGGTACGTGAGAAATTTCTTTGCCCTGGCCGCTTTCAATACTGTATCCTTGGATCTAATATTTGCGAATTGCACTATGACATGCCGTGGCGTAGGTTTGTCCTGGTTGAGCTTGGATGGGGTCCTCTCTGCCTCTTGGACACGAATGCTTGTTTCCCTTGCTAGATTAGGGAAGTTTTCAGCTACAATTTGTTCAAATATCTCTTCTAGACCTCTGTTTTTCTCCACCCCTTCAGGGATGCCGATGATTCTGACATTGGATCGTTTCATAGAGTCAGTAATCTCCCGTAATCTACATTCGTGGGCGTGGATTTTTTTAAGACCAGCTTCTATTTTCGTTTTTTCTTCTACTAACCCATCTTCCAATTCGCTAATGCGTTCCTCTGCCTCAGTGACCCTGGCCGTCAGAGCCTCTAGTTTTGACTTCATTTGGCTCATAGAATTATTAATTTTTGTCAGATTCGCTCTCATTTCTGCCCTTAGGGATTCTATATTCTCAGTAACATTTTCGTTAATACTTTTTCAAGTCTACTCATCATCTTNCGGTGACCCTGGCCGTCAGAGCCTCTAGTTTTGACTGTATTTGGCCCACTGAGTTTTTAATTTCTGTCAGATTCGCTCTCATTTCTGCCCTTAGGGATTCTATATTCTCAGCAACGCTTTCTCTGATGCTTTTTTCAAGTTTACTCATCATCTTGACCATTGTTGCTCTGAATTCCATTTCTGATAATTGGGATACATCCATATGTATTAATTCTGTGGCCGAGGCCAATTCTGTGGCAAGAGGCCACAGAGTCATTATCTTTTCTTTGCTGGGGGGACTTCTCCTTCTCGTCATTCTGATGAGGAGAGATTGCGGGGTTGTCNTCTGATGAGGAGAGATTGCGGGGTTGTCCAGAGCCCAAGTTATTGACTGGGACCCATGCTGTGCGCCCTTGTTTTATAGAGATCTTAGGGATGTGGGCTTCTTCCTTAAAGATTTTATTTATTTATTTGAGAGAGAGAGACAGACAGTCAGCAAGAAAGGGAACCCAAGCAGGGGAGTGGGAGAGGAAGAAGCAGGCTCCTGGTGGAGAAGCCTCATGAGGGACTCCTTTCCGGAACATTGTGATCACACCCTAATCCAGAGACAGGAGCTTAATGACTGCGCCACTCAGGTGCTCCGGGTTGTGGGCTTCTTGATTTTTCAGCCTGCCTTCTGGGGGAGGGGCCTGCCGGCCAGTACTCAAAAAAACCTGTTTGGGTAGAGTCTCCATGTCACCTGCAAGGGGGGATGGGGATGGGCTCCCTGTGAGCCGGTATTTCCGGGCTTTTGTTCTCTGGCAGCTTTCTCTGGCGGTTTGCTATGCCTCTTCTGAGAGTCAGAGCAGCAGTGGCTGAAATTCAGCCTCTGTCTCAGAACAGAGGGATCGCGGATCGTTCTCCACTGATGTTCTGGCCACTTTAACTCTGTTTCTGTTGGTGCTGCTCAACCCTGCAGCATCCCAGGCTGTGCGCCCCACACCCGGCGTCCCAGCCCTCACTTCCAGGGCTGGCGCGTCTCTGTCCTTTGTGTTTCCAACCCTGCCAGCCGCCAGTCGCCAGCCGCCCCGCACGGGCTCCCGGAGCTCCCGGTCTCAGTCTGGTGTCTCACGGGTGCTGACCGCGAGTCCGCCTGCTCCCCCGTGCAGGTGGCCCTCCAGCCGCCAGCCGCCCTGCGCACGCTCCCGGAGCTCCCGGTCTCAGCCTGAATCCAGTGAGCACACCAGAGCTCCGGAGCTCCGTGAGATGCTTGGTGGCGCATGCTCCCGGCTCACGGACTCAGTCTGCTGTTTCCAGGGTGCGGGTCCGCGGTCCACCCGCTCCCTGGTGCAGGTGGCCCGCCAGCCGCCAGCCGCCCTGCGCACACTCCTGGAGCTCCCGTTCTCAGTCTGCTGTCTCGCGGGTGCCGTCCGCAAGTCTGCCTGCTCCCCCATGCAGGTGGCCCGCCAGCCGCCAGCTGCCCCGCGCACGCTCCCGGAGCTCCCGTTCTCAGTCTGCTGTCTCAAGCGTGCGGGTCCACGGTCCATCCGCTCCCCCGTGCAGGTGGCTAACGCTTCCCGGTGCCCTGACACAGCGTCTCCCTCCCCCTTCTGTTTATCTTCCGATATCTGTGCACGGTTTCACGGTTCCCCGCTTCGTACCTCGATACTCAGCGCTGGAGATGTTCATTTATAGAGACCCAGATGTATCTTCCTGTGTCTCAGGCTGATTCCGTGGATGTTCCTGCTGGTCTGGTACCTATCCAGCTCAACTCCCCAATATGCATTCCTTAGCTCACATGGTTTATGCAAAAAACTTGGGGTCAGAGCTTAAAGAATTGTAGATCTGAACACTCCCTTCCATTTATTTTGGGAACATTATCCAACAATCTTTTTTGTACAACTGTACTTTGTAAATCTTGCATACTTGGAAAATGGGGACAATAGCAAGAGGATTATTTGAGAATTCAAAAGACACTATACTTAAAAATAATACTTTGCAAATTGGAAAGCACTCTGCAAGAGTGACTTACCATTAGAAAATAAAGATGAGAGAAGGCCAGTCCCACTGCTCTTTCACTGTCTGGATACTAGGAAACTAAAGAGGGTATTTATGATTTTGCCTGCCCAGCCTCTCTAATGAGATCCGAATTGCTCTTCGGATCCTACCCTGTGCCGTCACGTATGGGAATGAGAACTCCTCCGTGCTCTTCTTCGCAGCCACCGTGATTGGACCTGGGTTGGCTCAATCAGAGACTGTCCCTAAAATTTTCCAAATTAGAGTTAACAGAAGAGGAGCTTTGCTTTCAAGGAGACACGCTGGGAAGTTGTAAGTCTGGAGCTTTAAGTGGCCATAGTTTAGCCTCGAGTGAAGAGGCTCTTTTGAGAGGATAAAACCAACATACAACAGGAAGCATGGAGACAGGACAAAATGGATCCTGAAGTGATTTAAATCCCTGACATCCAGAAATCACCCCAATCCCTGCTTTCTTGAGGCTTGGTTGTTCTAATGTTTCTTTAATGATAGGCTATATTTCTGTTACCTCATTTTTGAAAGGTTCTTTGAGGTGGGTTTCTATCACTTGCATACAGAAAAATGCCAGCTGACACAGATCCTGCGTAGGCACAGAATGGAGCTATCACAATGTCTTTGCCAACCTAGGGATAAAAAACTCTCTGGCCCGGCTCTGGTCTGAGGCCAACCAAACCCACTTTGCAAGTTTTGCCTCCCAAGGAAAGCAATATGGTCAGTATCACCTGCCTAAAAAGCCATCTCCGCAATTTACAAAATAGTGTGTTCCTTAGCCCAGAGCTCGTGTGAGAAAGCACTGGGCATCTTATGAATTCATCGTGATTCTTGCAGCTAGAGTGTGTCTTTAAGAAGCCCAGCTGAGGGACACCACATGAATAGGGCAATTTGGATTGATTGGAGAGGAGACAAGCATGAGGAGGAGACAACAGCAGGAAAGAAATGATTTCTGAGCAAGAGTAGATTGCCTCTGTTTGGCTCTTTTATTTAGCCCATGGGACCCAATAATAATTTTCCCCAAGTTTCATATGCCTTTCCGATCCAGTCCTATAATCACATGTATAGCAAGGACTGAATTACTTTGCTTGTCAAAAAAGAGTGTTGTTTATAAGTGGAGTGCTAACATACTTCTCTGCCCTCAAGTCAAGTGAAGACAGATCCGTCTGAATAGAAATAAGAAATACCTAAAAACTCCTACTTAATGTCAAAACAATCTGGAATTTTTAATTATTCCAAAATCCAATCATAATATTTTGTTTTAGGCCTCACCAGAATTAATCCTGTCATGCTTTTGCATTTGAACTGTGACAAAGCAATATATTTTAATAAAAAAAAATCCATTTGGAATCGCCTGTGTAAACCTATCTATAGGATATGTCACCCTCAAAACACAACAGATACAGAGACTAGGAACAAGTATAAAACTAGGCTTTAATTTTCCCTAAAGCCTGGGAACTCTTTCAAAATGCCACAAAATAAAATAGTACTTCAGAATTTCTTGGGCCTATGTAGTCCAAATCTTCTACAGGAATTCCTAAAAGTGATGGTCTTTCATCGCCTCCATCAGCACCTACTTCTGATGCCTACCCTCACCTACTTCACAGTTGTCACTGTACTTGTGTTTCCTGTGTTCGATATTCCAGAACTTTCTCCATGCTTAAGGAACCAGCTAGTCGAAGGGATTCTGCTTGTTTGTTCCTACCTTTAGGCATTTAAAAACCATTTTGTTCTGTTAGCCCCTTCTCAGTTTCAGGAGTCTCTGAAATTAAATGAATTTATAGAAATGGTTGCTAATTCCTTACCATTGTACTCATTTTTCTCTAGGTATTATTATATACACGTCTAAAATTAATCTTTAAGGTAATTAACTTTATCATTTGCACACACTACACCTCTTACGTCTTCACATACTCATTAAAAATCCCTTATATTTTACATTTAGTTTCGAACTTTGTTTTATAGAGAGCAAGCTTTTTTTCCCTGCAGTTGTCTAATTTTCTACTAGTATTCATACTATACACTTTCCCGGTAACCCCACTGTACTAAAGATAGATTTATAGGTGTCAGAACAAACAACTGTGTCATTTAATAGATTTTTATTTCTCTCTTTCAATTTTCCCTAGGTCCACTCAATTTTTTTTAGACAATTAGATTTTAAACCTTATCCTTCAGGTTTCCAAACTATATTGATCTAAATATGATTCATGTTGTCAATTGAGTTTTTAAAAATTTATCAGCCTGTGTTCACACATAATTCAAGATGGGTATAGTTTTCTAGTCTTGTGCCCTTTTGCCCTGCATAATGTATAGTAAATCTGTAAGTACAAGTAGCTTATGTCCGGGTGAATTATTGAACTAAAAGTTTAATATATGATCTGGGGAAAATACAACATTTTCACTGAAGGCAAACCATGAATCTCTTCTGGGCAATTCAAGTTGACTCCTTAGATGCTCATTTCAATTTTTTTTTTTTTTTAAGACATGCAGTTATATATCTATATCTTTATACTTATGAGTATATTTCATTTTGCTGTTAATAGAAGTATTATAGAAAATGTTAAAGAAGACATTTACGTTTCTGTAGAAACTTTAAAATATGTTGGTGTGCAAATGACACAACTAATCTAGAGCTTATGTTGACTCTCCTATGACTTCCATTCATGTTTTCCAAACACTTTCCCCACAGCATAATTTTATTTATTACGTCAATAACACACAGCACATTCCTACATTAAAATGAAGTAGAAGCATGTAAGAAAAATGTGAGTATCCCCTTTTATTCATCACTCCCCCACCCTCACACATGCATGCATATGTACACATACCTCACACCCAACTGCTGAATCCTGCTTCCTTGCATAAGATCACTTCTGTGGTTTAACGTGCTTCCTTCTGGAATATTTCCATGGATTTAAATCCCCATATGCAATTAACCCTAAATAGATTTCTGCTTGCTTTGTTTTGGCTTGCTGTGAACTTATAGCTAGCATGTTCATGCTTTCCATTGCTCTTCCCACTCCCTGGAATTTGGGTCCCCAAGATGGACAGTAAGCACAGTTCCTCAATCTAATCTTTCCCTTTACTGAGACCTTTCCTAGCTCCCCTGTTACGAAGTGAAACTTCCTCTCTTCTGTATATTCTCCTCCATACCATCCTTGTCCCTGAATTATGTGTCATTAGAGCTCATATCACCTTACAAGTGGCATGTTATATAATTGATGTTTTTGTTGTTCTGTACCCACTAGAATGCAAGATCCATCTGAGCAGATTTTTTCATCTGGTTCATTTATTACTATGTTCTCAGCACCTAGAATAGTGCCTAATGCAAGGAAATATTTATTATGTTAATGAATGAAAATTGTGGTCACTAGAAATGATTGCTTTGGAGCTAGATTGCCTAGATTCAATCCTAGCTCCAACATCCACTAGTTGTAGGATCCGGGAAACTTAAAACTCTTTGTTCTTTGGTTTCCTTTTCAGTACTATAAAGATAATAATAACACCTATCATCCAGGTTGTAAGAATTAAACATAGACACAGGGCAGTGCCAAACGTTTATAATCCTCACTAAATAGTTAGCTAGTAAATGTTGACAGTGGTAGTTGTGATATCAGTAGTAGTAATCCTGTGTAACTAGCTCTTTCATTCAACAACGGCATTAAATACAGGTCTACTCACATTTTTATTGCTACAGAGCACCCCATTGTATGGATTTATTATAATGTATATAACCACTCCCCTATTGTGGACATAAAAGTCCCCACATTTATATGTTACAGAAAAGTTGTAATTGCAAATGATATTCTTGAACACTTATGTTTGTGTATAAATTTATGTAATGCATGTCATATGCATATTATATGTCATATGAATCTCTTGGTCAAAGAATAAGACTATTTCAACATTCTCTCTCTTTCTCTTTCAGTTGCCTTTGCTTTACAGACATTTTGAAATGCTAGTCAATTGAACTATCAAGTATTTTATTTATGACTTCTAGATTTAAAGATTATAAACTCTTCTATATTTTCTTCAAATGTTTTTATTGTTTCTTTAATTGAGCACTTAAATCCATTTGGTAGATTTGGTGTTTATATGTGTAGCATGAAGTTGGTATCCGATTTAGTTTTTCCTTATAAAGAAATAGCTTCATTGTGGCCACATAATGTATTGAAAACTGTTTTCTTTCCTCACGTAGTTGATATTATATCTCATTCATATGTTGTATCCCATATACTTATGTTTGTTTCTGCACTCTGTCTTTTTATTAATGTCCTCATATATTCATATGCAAGTAGAATGCTACTTTAATTACTATAGCATTATAGTTTGTTATGAAACCTGTTCGGGTTTTCCTTTTTAATTTTGCATATCGTGCTTTCATTAAAGTAAATTCTTGGGAATTACTGAAGTCTAGATTAACTTGAATAGTATTACTGTCCATATTTTTCTAAAAATATTTAGTATCAATTTTACTAATATTTGCAAAAATAATTATTTCTTGTCAACTGTAATACTACTGAGGAAATTCATATTAGTTTTAATATTATACTAATTTATTAAGCATTCTCAAATGATCTTCATAAAGAACCACACATCAAACAAACCTTCTAGACCAAGGTTTCTCAACTTTGGTCCCGTTGTCATTTGGACCAGCTAATTATTTGTCCCGTCTTGTTGTATGTTGCCTCTAAGAGACTATCTTCAGCTGTAAGGACACACATAAGCTGAAAGGGAAGAGATAGAAAAATATATTCCAAGCAAATAGAAGCCAAAAGAGAGCAGAGTTATCTCTACTTGTATCAGACAAAATAGTCTTTAAGTCAATAAAGAGACAAAGAATAAAGATAAAGGGGCCATTTCATGAGAAGGATATAACATATGTAAATATATATATATATATACACATATATACACACACACACACACACAACATCAGAGCACATAAATATGTTAAGGAAATATTAACCGATGTGAGGGTGAAATAAATGGTAGTGCAATAATAGTAGTGGACTTTACTACCCCACTTTCAACAATGGATAGATCAATCATCCAGACAGAAAGTAAGGAAATCACGGACTTGAACACAACTTTAGACCTAATGGACCCAACAGAAGTATAGAGGATGTTTCATCCAACAGCAGCAGAGATACCAAAAATAAGATTTTTTGGCTAATTTCTGTCTTTCAGTGTGCCATTTACATGACAGTATATGCTCAAAGAGTTTACTGCCTTTTAAACTCCTGTGATATTGTGATATAATAAGAAATGTAAAGTTGGCCTTCTTCCCTGTTTCCTGACACAGAGCTACAAAACTTATGGAATGTTTGTGATAGGGGTAAGATCATCTTTTGTTATCCGTAACAAGCCCTTTTCAACCATACCAGAGTTTATGTCATTGAATTAAATCTTGGAGGATGAGAGCATGTTGCCAGAGGAAACAACCATCTGATTAGAGGGTGGGAACTTTAAGCTGCATCCTCAGATCTCCAAGGAGGGGAGGGGGCAGGAAATTCTGCTCAATCAGTAATGGCCAATATTTAATCAATTATGCCTGTGTAATGGACTCGCCATAAAAACTCTAAGCAATGGGTTTCAGAGACCATCCAGTTACTGAACACATCTAACGACATGCTAGGAGTGTGGCACATCTGGAGAGAGTATGGAAACTCTGTACCCCTTCCTCCATACCTCCATATCTTGCCCTACCCGTCCCTTCTATCTGGCTGTTCCTGAGGTGTATCCTTTTATAATAAACTGGAATCTTGTAAGTAAACTATTTGCCTGAGTTGTCTAGACTTTCTAGTAAATTTTCAAACTTGAGGAGGGGGTCACGGGAACCCCCAGTTTATAGCTGGTTGGTCAGAAGTACAAGTGACAACTTGGGACTTGTAATTGATGTTTGAAGTGGGGGAGTCTTGTGCAACAGCCCTTACTTAGCCTGTGGAGTCTAAACTAACTCTGGACAGTTGGTGTCAGAATTGGATTAAATTGTAGGACACCCAGTCTGTGTCCACTGAGAATTAGAGAGCTGTTTGGTGTGGAAAAACTCACACTTCTGGTATTACGAGTGTTGAGAATATAGAGAGAAACAGGATAGTTTACCTTTAACTCCACACTACATGATAGGACATTCTGGGAACAAAGAATACTGTCAAATGTGCTTAGGTATTGCTAAGGCATTTTGGTAGTGCAGAAATCTTTGCTTTTAGTTTAAATTTGGCTCTTTCCTGGAAGCCTGCCTTTGATTCCATTCCAAAATTCCCTTGATTGTTATACAGTACATTCCTATATAAGAGGATGCGGGTGAACCTTCTCAGAAAGAATTTTACTGGCTTAGACTAAAGTATTCAGTGAACCTACCAATTTATTCTTTTTGAAAATGATTTCAATTTTATAAACTCTATAAAACTGATTTCCTAAATCTCAATGATATCTCTAAAGCATTCGGAATTTCTTTAAATCGATGATTTTACAAAACACTGGAATACTCGTCTCTTTTATAAATCACTTCTTAAAATCTTAGCAAGCATTCTTAGTTCAAGTTCAGTGAATCAGTTTGAAAAACTTGAAAATGGAACACGATGGTGTTGGCACTAGATTATGGGCCAGATGATTTGGAGCTACCCTAAGATCAAAAACTATCAAAGAGCAAAATCTTTGCCCCAAAGCAGCTGTCACTCGGATTCATTATTTTGCCAAAAAATGAGGATCCAGTGTACCATTATATCCCTTATCACACTTTGTGGGTGGGGAAGAGGGTTTTGAAAATGACTAAAAAAGGAAAAAAATAATAAAATGAATTTATCTTAATGTACATGCCCTCTTGCCTGTGAATTGGCAGAATTGTATTTACCTACAGAAAACCATCCCTTAATGTATTTCCAGCCTTGATCTAACAGTAGGGAAAATAGTCTAGTGTTAACATCAGCTGGAGTACAGACCAAACCTTTTCTCTTACTCACAGTTGCTGTCCATGCCTGCAACACCCAGCTGGGAGACCCCAGTGTTCAACCTTCATAGTAAGTGTGGCCAAGATCAGGGCTATGTGTCAAGCACTGGTAGGCCTTGTAAGCAACCAGATAAGAGTTTCCTTGTGGATTCAAGCCAGTTCCCCACAAGTCCCTACCACCTCTCTTCAGCAATTTTTCAACCTAGCCTGCAGTGTAAGAGAGGGAGAAGTTCCCTAAACTGAGATATTCTCATTCCAGGCTTTCGAACATGCTATTGCTTTACCTGGAATACACTTTCTTTTTCTATATTCAGAAAATCACTATCACCCTTTAAATCTCAGCTTTAACATCCCTTTTTTACAGAGATTTCCCTACCTGCCCACTTAGGCAGGAGATACCCTATATGTTTCTGTTATAGTTTATATTTTCCTGATTTTCTTAGTTAGAAAAATTTATTCACACATACTCACAGAAGGGTAAAGAAGACTATAGGAAATTCACCCAAAACTGAGAATTAATTAACATTTAATTTTATTTCCTTCTAGTGTTTTCTTCTGTATGGAGTTCACTTTGATGTCTACACCTAGTCCTATTTACCAGTATCCTGCCCTGACCTAAGAGAAATATTGTCATGAGTTTGATTGACATACTTCAAATCCACTCCTAATTTTTATACTCACATACACACAAAAACACCACTAACAATAATATACCATTGCACTATATATATATTGTAAATTTACAAAAATATACCATTTTGCTATAGAAAGCATGTTTTTGAAATATATCCATGTTGATAGTTATAGACATAGCCCATTCTTTTTAATTACTATGGCTTATTATGTAATTCTTCTTGTCTTTTGTATGTATACTGAATCTTATTGACTATTTATTTCTCAGAAAACTTCATAAAGTTATGAACTCTGTTCACCATTGTTTCTTTCATTGCATAGCACAGTGCCTGCTATGCTATTGGCAAACTGTAGATTACTGAATCAGGTTTGCTCTTACATTTACTTTGAAACAAGTTTATATATATATGTTTTTGGAAATCTGATTATTAGGTTGCCCCCTCTTGCTTTTACTAAAGATCGTGGAATCATTCAGAGACCATGTTGATGAAATTTTATTAATTTATGTCTTTGGTCTTAATTTAGAGGGATTTTTGAGAGCCTTATTAATGTTATATACTGCTGGGTAACCAGTAAGTTATGGTAAGCTTGCTCAATATGCCTGCTGAGTGCAGGAGAGCTCCTGAATGGGGTCAGTCCTGACTTACATGACTCCGGACACTCTACTTCAGCTCTCTCTCCAAACTTCAATTTTATCTGTCAGATGTGGTGGAACATGATAATACTTCACTTCCAGGATTGAAATAAAATAACCCATGTCAAGCTGTTACACAGTGCCCAGTATACCATATGAGTACAATGAACATTGGTGATTACACAAATTACAAGTGATTAAAATTCTCTACATTCTAAAATGCTGAGCAATGCCATAAATAAACTTCGGTTGTGGGATGATCTCATTACGCTTTCTTTGAGAGAATTTAGAAACTTACTTCAAAGTTCACAAATAATACTCCCCATGCCCCTCCTATAAAATATCATAGTGCAAAGAGTAGAGGCTTTGGACTCAGTTAGGCCTGAGTTCAAGGTACTAATAACTGGTTGACATTAGCCAAGCTAGTTTGCCTCTCTGAGACTCAGTTTTTCATCTTCTGATCAAACATTCTATCAGGGAGTGTCAGACTTCCTTAGCAATCTATTATCATTATTCTCTCTGCCTCCAGCCTATGATAGAGGAACCCTGATATAAAAGTAAGGACAAAACAGAATTATCAAAATACGCACTGTGATACTAGTGAGGGAAGTTTTTGTGAATTAATCAAAACCTTTACAATAAATCTGGATGGTGTCTTCTTTTTCTTTCCACTTCTATATTTGCTGTGGCTTATGTGGCTAGGTTGGCAGTAGGGATTTGGGATCATTCCCTACCCATAAATCAAAAGTAGGAACTAGATTGAAGCCAAATAAAACATACAGGGAGCAGAAATCTCAAGGCAGCATTAAGACCAAGCCTTAAAGAAGGGAGGTGGGTCCTCAAGAACCTTGTGTGGTTGTGGTTCAGCCCCCATTAAGACAGTATACCACACACAAATATGGGGCAGGTATTTGAGCTGTAAATAAAGTGTGTACCCTTGCTTGTAGTGACTTTGTCTATAGAGCCTTTGGGAACCAAGTAATATATGGATAGTTGGTGGCTGGATGAAATTGTAAGATCTTAGGGTCCATGGCTTCACAATTTACTTTTCCATGGACCTCATATTACCACCAACTTCAGAGATGGTATGGGATCTAAATGAAATGATATACAGGAAGTATTTTTGTTTATTCTCTTTTGCTACAAGTTCTCATTCTCAGGGATCTTGATAGGAGCAAATTCTAAGTAAAATGTCAAAGTGAGTGATGTTATCTTTGGCATTCTCCCTTCTACTTCTTTGTCCCCTGATGTTTTATCTTCTCTCTGCTCATTTTTTCAGATTCTTTGTCTAGCTACACCCAGAAGTAGGGTTTCTGATTTGTTTGTTTCACCTTTGTAAATATGAGACTGTAGGCAGCCCATGAGTAATCAGGAATGTCAGCACCCTTGAGCAAATAGTAACATTTAGCAAACTTCTTGCTATCCAACCAACTAATCATCATGTCTTATCCAAAAATCTGCCTGCTGCAGTTATGATTGAGTATAAACTCTTTAAGAAAGAATTCGCCTCTCTACCCACTGACTCAGAATAAGCTATTATAAAAAACAAGCATCTACTAATAAGATACCCTTTCATAGATATTTAATTTTAAGGGAGGACTATTGAAGATAAAACAGGATTCAAAGCAATGAGTTTCTATGTTGAATTTCAAGTATATAGTCTGATGGGAGTGATTAAGTTTTCTAGGCTATAGAAATTGCTCAAAGAGGAACAAACAAATGAGAGATATTTCGGAATAGGACACCTTGATAGAATCCCTTAAACCACTTAAAGATGGTACACCTGGACTCGATGGCTTTTTCAGAAACTAAAAACTCTAACTTATCTTCTACATATCCTTATTTTCCAAGAATGCCTGTGGGAGATTTGGCAGAAAAACACATACCAGGGTGGTAGAGGGGAATGAGTCATTGACCTTGTGTGATACCTGGAATGCGACCTGCAGACTGGAGTACACCTCTCTTTTAAAATATTTCGTTCTTACAAAGCTTGTGTGCATTTATGGCTTTAAGGCAGGAATTCTCTCAGGCTTAAGACGTAAATTAAAGCCATGCAGTGTCAACTTCAATAAGGGACTTGGTTTTTCAAATTTTTTGACTTCCACTTAGAGAGACAACACTGCACTGGGAGGTTACTCTTTTTGATCAGTCTCAACATTTTTCCAGCCATTTTCAACTCCCCTTCAAAAGAATCTCCCACTAGAATTACATGAATATTGTGCCCCCAAGGTGAATGCAATGTTTGGAACAACAAAATATTGATTTCCCATTGTGTAACTTCCATTTAATTTAAACCAAAATGCAAGAAGGGGAAAGAGTTGGTAAGAAAGTACACTGATGTAACCCTTTCCAGTGATCCTTAAAAACTTCACACATTTCCAGGGTTGAATTTTGTTGACAGATACTTATTTCAGTCACATTTTGGCCCTATATATCTCTTCAAATTCTGGTTTTAAAAAATCTGAAATCCTTCTTAAAGCTTGGCTTCTCTAGTCCAGGGTGATTACAATTAGTAAGATAAGCATTAAACCCTAGCAGCCCAATTCAGTCTAATTCATTATAGTTGGTTTAATTCTTAGGACTTATTCCAAAATAGCCTTTAAACTTATTGGCCTTTGCATAAATGTATGAAAATAACAGGTCTATACCACCTCCAGCAACATGTACTTTGTCTTTCAACCTGGTTATTCCAGTCTAAGTAATTTGAAAACCTCTTGAGCAATCTTCTACCATTTTGTATATTCCATTTTCTTGCTAAACATTTCCTGATCTGCTTTTCTCCTCATCCCCAAAGATCGGAAGCATTTTTCTATGATATTTTTCTCGACTAACATTATTTTATAAAGCTATAGTAAGTAAATTTATCATTGGTTATTTTTGTCAGCTTTTTGTCTGCTTTACTTACCTGGGTCATTGAAGTCCTTACATCTGATTACTTTAGACAGGAGATATACTGGGTATTTTTCTCAGATTTTATAATTTTTATCACTTGATGGATAAGGTAGTCATTCTTCTCATTATTAACTTCCAGATTTTTAATACATTCATTTGTTAATTCACTCATTTAAAGTGTCATTTAATAATGAAGAAAAAAAGACAATTTACCTCTACCGGACCACGCTAAAAGCGCTTTATATACATCATTGTATATACTTTTCACAATAACTTTAGGAAGTTAGTTCTACTATCCTCATTTTACAGGTAAAACTGACTCAGAAAACTTAGATAATTTACCCAAACTTACCCAGGTAAATAGTAAAAGCAGAACTATAACCAATAATCTTCACTTTCAAAGCCTGAGTTTTAGCTTCCATACTATCCTAACTTTATCAATGGGTCACTATTTTGAGACATGATGTTTGTAAAAAGAGAAAAATAAATTTAGAAAAGACACTGTGTTTTCAAAGCTTGCAATAGAAGAAAAAATCTATATACACCAAAAACTATAATACCTGTTATAAAAATGACACAAGCCTGGGAAAGATAAAATTTCATCAAAATAGAGGCTGAATAGATTCCTGATATTCAAGATGGTGGGTCATATGAGACTTTTTACAAAAAGGAGAAAGAAAAGGTAGGTCAAATTTATTCACATAATTGCACAGTTCAAGAGTAGATCAGGTGTCAGAGAAGCTTGGTCCTGTGTTTCAGTGTTAAAACCAGACCCCGTTTTTTTCCTCTTCCCTTTCTCTTAGACATTTCTTCAGTCTTGGTGTCATTCTCCTCTGTGGTTACAAAGCTCTGAGGTAGCTCACTTCTAAGTTTATATCCAGCAAGAAAGAAAAAAATTCTTTCCTCATTAACCTAATCAAAAGACATTGAATTGGGGGGGGGGTCATGATTGGCCTGACTTGAGTCATCTGTCCATCTCCTAAACCAATCACCGTTTCACAGAGAAGAAGGTATGTTATTTGGCTTAATTTAATTAGAGAGATTATTGCTGAGTTCTGGATGGGATCAGTTAGACTTAAAGCACACAGCAGAGAGACTCAGGATATTATCAGAAAAGGGAAAAGAGTAATGTCAGTCACTAAGGATTTGTGCCTTAATATCTCATGATTTGTATATGTATGTCTTAAAAAGGGGGGAAAAGTGATATTTAATCATTTAAAATTGTGAAAAAGTGGCAGTCTGGTAGTCTTAAATCCATTTACCAATATGCTTTTTATTGGTTTCAGTATGTAATGATTCTTTATGAATTAACAATCCACTATCATGAAAACATGGCTTATCAGTACATCTTCTGAGTTTTTCTTTGCTCTTGCTGTTCCCTTCAACTGAACTACTTTCCCTCACTCCTCTAGATTCTCAACAAGCTAAAGAGCACAGCTTAAACTTATCCTTAGAATGTCTTTCCTGCCACCTTTTCCCAGAGTGCTGTCTAATTCTAGTTGTATTTAATATCACTGCTTGTACCATTAGTTGTCTTTGGGTACATGAGTTTTCTCTTCCATCTGATAATAATCTTCTTGAAGTCGCTCCCTGACTATCCAGGCTAGTTATATACTAAAAATCAAGGGCATTTGTAATTGCAATTACAAACACTGTTCATTTTTAGTGGAGCAGTGCTTCTCAACTTGGTCTGGTGGCAGAAGACCTAGAAAAGCATTAAATTTATTATGTTTTAAAGACATCAATATATCTGATTTTATGTAACTAGATATATTATTTTATGACACATTAGTTACCATCCTAAAATTTATGTAGGTAAGTAATAAGAAGCAACAAAAATATTTTTTTTAAATTTTTGAGAGGAAAAATATAAAAATTATACTAGTGTGTGTATCTTATTGATATTTTTGCTGTTGTGTTTTGCCTTGCTTTGTTTTTTGGCAAAGTGGGGGAAATATAAGCCTTCTAAAATATTAGCGATACAATTCCTTGACTTAGTTCAGAAGGCCTTGGAGTTCTGTGGGGTCACAGTTTACAAACCTCTGCCACAGTAGCAAAATATACTTATTCTTCCATCAACCTGTGAGATAGGTAATGGCTACACATATTGTTAATTACAATTGAATTCAGACTAACTCAGTCACACTGTTAAGAGCTTGGTCTTCGGGGCGCCTGGGTGGCACAGCGGTTGAGCGTCTGCCTTCGGCTCAGGGCATGATCCCGGCATTATGGGATTGAGCCCCACATCAGGCTCCTCTGCTGTGAGCCTGCTTCTTCCTCTCCCACTCCCCCTGCTTGTGTTCCCTCTCTCGCTGGCTGTCTCTATCTCTGTCAAATAAATAAATAAATAAAAATCTTTAAAAAAAAAAAAAAAAGAGCTTGGTCTTTGATCAAATCTAATCGCTAATTCCAAAGACAGTGTTCTGAAGGCCCAGTATGTCTTGTTTTGATCTTTTGGATATTTAATCCCATCTTCCTATTTTTCCAGAACTATAAAAAAGCATATAGATAGGTTGAAAAAGTGGTAAGCATTTTCAGGAGTATTATCTACCTAGACACTTTTATTTCCAATAAAAAATAGGCAGGAGATGAGAGAAGGCACCAATATTTATTTAGCCCTAATTATGTGCCAGGTACTTTGTATGACTTAATTTATACATTCATTTACTCATCTTTAACAAATACTTTTTGAGAGCTGGCACACAACAGAAAAGAGTATTATTGTGAAAAGCAAAAATAGACTTACACCCTACATTCATGAAGGGTATATATATATTCTAATGGGGAAGTCATACAAATAACCAAATTCATCATTGCAAACAGTGTTGGGAAGGAATAAAATGTGATTTTTATCTTCAACAATCCTTTAAGGAAGCATGCTGCTCCCTATTCATAAGTGAGATTAAGGAATGTGTCCAAATCTACAAGGTTAGTAAAGGTCAGCAGGGCTGCCAGGAATTGCTGGGCCAGTGTTGTCCTGCACCTTTCCTGGGGGCAGACGCCATCATTCACATCAACTCTAATGTGGCTAAAGCTCCTGAGTTTTGTAGTGTACCACCTGCACAGCCATATGCATGGCCTTGAGTCATATGGGATTCGATACTTAGTTTGACCATATTATCCTAGTTAATGTAGATTTT
Organism: Ailuropoda melanoleuca; assembly: GCF_002007445.2. Classification (NCBI taxonomy): domain Eukaryota; kingdom Metazoa; phylum Chordata; class Mammalia; order Carnivora; family Ursidae; genus Ailuropoda; species Ailuropoda melanoleuca. Next base: position 54,075,311 of record NC_048219.1, on the reverse strand, counting down.
CAGACTAACCAGATCGAAAATGTGTTAATTTGTTCATCAAATTCATTGTATGTGAAGGCAAGTTTTCTGAGACAGCATCTAAACAATACCCTGAGCTATAGAGATTGTTTGGATACCCCATGTTTGTAAAATATGCAGCAAAAAAGATGTTTCTGGGCCTCACAGAGTTTGTAGTAGACCGGGAACATAAAAGGAAATGAGATTGGCCATTGTGACACAATACACTTAGAAGGCATGTCATTGTTAGTAAAGGATGTTTATTTGCTTCTTGTAGCAGTTCGTAGTACTTACAGGATAGACATTGACAAGGTAACCAGAATGCTTGAATAAAAAGTTTGAGTTTTCATACACTGGTCAATGATGGGCCACTGCCAATTTGGGGACGTAGCTGTTCAATGTGTTACATAATTATGATGGTTACTCTAGCCATGCAGACACATGAAGGAAACCAAGGCTCAAAGAGTCCGGTTATAAGGCTTTTACAACGGTCAATTTAACGTGATAAACTCTTAGATTACGATGATGAAAATTTAAAAAAAAAAAAGAAGAGGGGAGGACAAATACAGAAAAACGTATTATTTAGAAGAAATATTGAAATCTCTCTTCTTCTTGCTTTCTTACAGTTTCAATTTTATGTACAAGTAATACTTAGTAAATTTTTCTTACTTTTTCACTGTAATATAAATGAACAATCCTACATAGCTCATTTCTCAGCTCGTTTTAATTAGTATCAGAATAGGAGAATGGGTATCTCAGGCTGTTAGTAATTTGATATAGAACTTTTCACCTCCAGGTCAATGGTAAGTGAAACACATTTACATATTTTTAAGTGGATTTATTGCTCTTGAAGGGAGCCCAGTTGTAATCCTTCACTCCAGAACACTTTATTGCCAGAAAGCCCACAGGCGTTGAAACATTGATCAGGAAGTAACAGGGAGAAAGGGTTCAATTTCAACTGCTCTTCAGTGTTTGGCTTGCAAGATCTTCTTAAATTGTTTTAATTAATCCTAATTATGATTCTATTTTTGAAGACTGATATCTATCTGATGACAAATTAGATATGGACCAATAAGCTGGGCTTGTTTCAACTTAGAATATGTGCTGTGCAGTTACTCAAAAATAATTATCCATATCAGAAAAAGCAAGAAATTTACTAGAGAGCTCACTTCATGCTAAGAGGAAGAAGAATGAGTGATAGAAATTCTATTGCAAATTTCAGTAATAGGAATATGGCTTTTACAATTAGAAAACAATAGTGCCATTTACATTGATCTTAACATCAAGGGAATTAGATGTTACTTTTTTCTGGAGTGTGTGCCCACTTAACACCCCTAGAAATGGCCATAATGTATTCAACCCCGTCCGATTTCTCCAGCCTCCAAGGCAACACATCCATGGCAACAACTAAGCATCAGTACAATTTCTCAACTGCGGGAAAATAACAATTTCTTAACTGCCTTTAGCCCACACTCTTCTTAACCAATGTAAAACAAAACAAAACAAAAACCCAAAACAACAAAAACCCCAAAATATCAGTTCTATCCTCATTGTATATATGCTCTGTCAGACATATTATTATGAGATGGGAATATAATAATAAATAAAACACAATACCTGTGTCATAGCTTGAAGTATAAGGAACGAAGGACTTTCGAATAGACTTTCGCATGCAAATTACTTATCAGAGGCATGATCCCCAAGATTGGGAGTTAAAGTGGAGTAAAACAAGGAAGAGGGAAAGCGAAACCAAGGATTAATGGATTGGCCAGCACCACAGGCAAATGGCGTTCCATCCTGCCAGATTTTCTATGAAGACTTATGAAATATGTCTCAGAATTTTTCACTTGGAAGAAAAAAGAGAGAGATTTTATCCATTGGCACCTGTTCTCCAGTTGTTAAGTGTGACTTCATAGACACGAACTTCTCCACACACTGGGCATGTGTGTGACTGACACAGGGAGCAACCATGCTGCAGCTTGTCAGAGAGGTCTCATGGGGTCAAAGCAAGACACTGTCAGGTTCACCTCAGTGAGTCTGGTCAGGGTCTATGTGCAACTGGACACGATAGCAGAGACTGCAGGAAGAGATCGTCAGGGGGAGAGGATTTGACGTGGTCAAGGACGTGTGTCTAACACACTCTGCCCTTTCAGGACTCCGGATTCAGTATCTCTCCAAGGAGATATACCTTCTGTTGAGGGAAAGAAGTTGAAAAGAAGGAAAATTTTTTAAATCTTTAGGAATTTTTAAAGATGCCTTTTAGAATTATTGTAGAGTAGACGGATCAAGATCAAATATATGGGCATTCAAGTCAGATAAACTGTAGTTTGAATACTGCCTCCAATTCTCACAATTCTTCACTGTACGGTGTTTGTCAACTCATTCAGAGTTTCCTGATCAGTATAGCAGGGGTAGGGAGGTAAAATAGTTTCTATCCCATGCAAGAATTGTGAATATTAAATAAGTTTAGGTATGTGTACCATCTAGTCCATTGTCTTGCAGGGGTACCATATAAAAAAAAATTAGCTCCTTCACAAGGTAAAGATTGACAATCTTCCTGTTTTTTTATCTCTTTGTATTTATGCATCAAATGATGCCATAAAGGATATAACACCTTTTTAATACAACTTGAGGTTTCCTAGGGTAAGATTAAGTTCTCATCGTACTGAAAACTGAAAAATAGGGAAGCTAAATTTTGTCTAAAGCCTTTCATCAGAGCTCAAAACAAAAATTGTTTTTACCTTCATTTTCAATTCACAAAGTTTTTTTTAAAGTCTACCTTATGAGAAGAAGCTGGCAGATGATTTGGTGTACTAGTTGTTAAACTAACTTTTTTAAAATTTAAGAAAATAATTGATGTTTGGCTGAGCTGTTTCTTGAAACATCAGTGACCCCGAATACACAGTCTTTATGAGCTGAGAATTCCCTGAAGCTCAATAGGAGAGTTGATATCTTAACCTACACAAGAGAACAGCAGGATCAGGCAAGTCGCTGCGCTGAGACCCCACTTGGGGCCAGATTTTAATAGCTGATAACTCATAATGGATTGACAAAAGCAAAACATCATTAACTTGAATCTACAAAGTCGACATTTCCATATGCAAATAGGAGCTAGCACATATGTGCCTGTGTACAAGTCTCATTGCTTGTTTAGTTGTCTGTATGTCCTTTAGGTTGCCTTCCTTTGTCTTGAAGATCCCAGTGGACAAGTACCATGTCTGGTAACCCACTTTGCAAAACAACAACAGGTGCACAGATTGGGCCGCACTAAATGTTTTTTATGGTAATGATGGTGAAATTGTTGACTTTTCTTTCTCACACAAGAGTCTAAGATCTACAATGTAATGTCAGCACCCAGGAGTAAAAGGACAGTCATGAATAATACGTTTGAGCAGTGGAACATGAAAGTTACTGTATATTTATATAACAAGGACCACTGATCTGACCCCTGGGGGCATGAGTACTAAAAAGAACACTCGTTCTAATTTTCTACATCTTAGTTTAAGTTCTTAATATTGATCCTTAAAAAAGATGTTTCCTACCTTGCAAGCTAGGTAATTTTTTCTTATTTATCTTTCTTGAAAATGATGGGGCTGTGGCATATTACTTTTTAGTGTAACTCTGCTTGGTTTGGTGACATAAAAAATTAGACCCAGCCTAATTCTGGCCCATGAAAAAATGAGTTAGCCTCTCTGAGCATTAAGTTCTTCTTGAGTAATTGCAACCTTTCTTACAATCTTGTCCTGTGGATTAGATAAGATCAAATCAGATAATATAAAGTGCTATAAAAACTTCAGCTGCTGTTATTCCCCAAAATGCATCCTTTGGGTTGCGCTTACGTGACTTAAGGAAAGAGCCAATTATGCTGTTTCCTTTATGAGAATATGATCTTGGACTTATTGTTCAGCACGCCTCTATGAACACACCACAAGGCTCAGCAGCCTCTTAGGATTCTTTATTCATTACTTGCGTTCTCCATTTTCCCCAGTGAGCTGTCCTTTCTTGGCTCGTCGTCCCTTTTCTGTTGTGTATACAAATGTTGTGTGTTAAGATCAAGGGGGTGGACACCTGGTTTGCTTCTCTGAGTTCTATCACTCACTCTCATAAAGATTTTGCTTTGGGCGTTGCAGCTGGCATTCCTCTCCTTTCCTTTCTTTGCCGCCGAAGAGTTACACAGGAAAGAATAATGAAGGCTTAAACTCTCCAATTGTGCTTCCTATCTACCTCGCATCCTCCTATTACCAAAGGGGAAACACATGTTTTTCAAACTCAATTTTTGCTGATGAAAATTTTGTTCAATTTCACAGCTTGACTTCAGAATTTTCCCAACTGATGGTAAATTCCATTCCCTTGCCAAACAAGGAAAAAAATCTACAAGCGTGTTTGGAAGGAAAACTCAGAGATCTCCCTCAAGCTCCAGTATCAAATAAATATAAGAAAGAAAAGAATGTGTTATGCCAGCCTCTCTGTCATTCAAAACGCTAACATGTTTAATGATTGGAAATCTGGGGAAAATATTTAACATAGGTCAATGGAATTTATCGTTTCAGAAATGTAAACTTTGAAGCACAGAGATTTATAGCAATGGGAGCATTTGGATGCTGAAAAGACAGAAGTGAAGCTTGCAGGTGGCGTGGGGTTGAATGCATATTTGTTGAAAAAGTTAGAATCGGAAAGAATGCTCAATTACATTTTCTTCCTCTCGTGTATTCTATTATTTTGCTTAGAATCGGGTTTTTTTTTTCCATAACTTACCTTTCCTTGTGAAAACTTCTTTCTCTTATTCCTTTTATTTACTTGATAGTTACTTAAACCCCTATAATTCCAAGTCCCTTTTTCTTTCCTTAGAGCACCACAGCCCAGATCAAAACTCTTTCTATAGGTCACTTTCATTAAAGGTGTTATAAAAATAAATGGCTTGTAACAGGTAGGGAAAACATGAACCAGGAGGAATGGTGCAGAATCTTATTTCCCAGCAGTGCCACGGGAAGCCTTCATGTTCTTTGGGGTTTTTATTTCTGTGTTCAGTTCCGGCCAAGTTGAACCCCCTGCCTGGGTGTCAAGGGCTAATACTGAAAGCTACAAAAGGCAGGGAAGACCTTTCTCCCTGAAAGAGGTTGTGGAAGTGAGCTAGTTTATTTAATCCCCAGGCAAACCTGTAGTCAAGCTAATAAGAATGAGAGAAACAGCTTCCTACATGGGAGCTAGGACTGTGAGGAATTATTTTTCAGGGTGTTTTATAGCCAAAACCCTTCAAGGGTATGGAAAAGCTCTCCAACCAGGGGCACAAATATTCAAGGAGAGCTTGTTTGTTTTATGGTTATTTTTATCCCACAATAAACAGCTTAAATTTGCAGACTATACTTTTGACTACAAAGTGGGTTATTTCTCAAGATGCCGGTGCTTTCCCATAACAGATGGAATAAATAGGAGAAAATGCTGAGAATACACCACTGAAATTCTGATTTATTCAATCATTAACAAAAAGAAGTGCAATTTCAATGGTAATAGAATGAAAACCCAACTGTTTCTGCTTTCCTTCTGAAAACTTGTTTTCTATGGAGAATGCTGCTCTTAGGCAAACACCTATTTAAACCTCAGCAATGTATAATCTTAACTTCAGGCAGCATGGTTGTATTGGTTCAGTAATTTGTAATACCTCTGCAACTAGGGATAAAATATTAACTTTCAATAATATAAGCGCTCTCTGCAGTACAAATGGTGGGGGGGAAATACCACGTATATTATCTCCCAGGAAAGATGTGATATGTATACATATACACTCTTTATATTTGGCTTTCAATGCTGCTCAAGGCAGTTGCCTTGCAGCTTGTTAGAGGAAACACAATCCATGCATAACCTTTGGGGACTTGGCAGTAAGTAGACAAGCAATCAGTCCAGTGTCTCTTTCTCAAGACACACTTAAGAAAGAGGGGAAACAAAAGCCATGTAAGTGCAACAATGCTTAAAATTATCATAGCGAAGGCACTTCAAGGTTGGAAACCACACTAAACGATTCCTGGGACAATAGTTTGAATATAATAAAGACAAATAGAACACTGCAAAAGGTTTCTAAGAAAAACAGAAAAGTTTAAATAAAAACTCCTTGACACACACCTATGTATAAAATATTTGTGATACACACACTCGCGTGCACACACAGAGGATATAGAAGAAGGAGGAACATTTCTATTTTAATTGCGTATCACAATAAGCCCGTGGAATATAAGGATTTCAGTATAGGCTTGCTTAAACTTTTCTAAGAATTTGAAGTTCTTTCATGACCAGTTCTTGATCTAGGTGGACCTAACAGAATTCACCTGGTATGGAACCAGGAACACAAAATTGCACCCTGGGCTGTATTATTAATCCCATTGGCCAGCTCGTTCATTTTACCTACTGGGATCTTTTTTTTTCTTTTTGAATTTGACAACTGGACTCCCAAATGATCTTATAAGGCCCCTCTGGTTCTAAAATTGTACCATCATAATTGCACACCATTGTACACCATTAATTTGTTTTCAATTGAGTTTCTTCTGTCTACTTTAGGCCTAGTATTAACTAAAAATAAATTAATATATACTTAGGTTTATGCATTGCAATCACCTGTATTTATGAAAGAGAGAGATGTTTGTGACAGAAGCCTGTCAGTTTTGTCCTTTATTATCTTTGGTTTCCATCAGATGAAAAGTTCTCCAGTAGTGAGATGGCATTTATAATCTATTAAGCTTAGAATGAAAATTCCTTAAATCATTTTATAGGAGACCCAGTTTAATAGATTAACTTCTGCCTTGCTTATCCCTCTCTTTCCCCTTTTATCTCAGCCTTAGTTTGATTCTTAAAATCTTAGATAGAGAATAGACTTTCACAGTAGTCTTCCTGGGAGTTTTCACAAAGCTACGTATATAAACATGGTCTGGTTAAACATTTTCAGTCTACATATTCTGAAGGTCGATGTGGCTTCTTCTGTTCTAACAATATGAGCAAAATGCAAGGTTATTCCTCAAACCAGTAACATCTTTTAAAACTTGCTGTCCATTTTCTTTCTTAATCCACCAAAGAGTTGCCATTATTTTTAAATCTTTCTCATCTCTATGCTTTTTTAAATCTTTTTAGTTCTCTGCGCAGAGTATTGTGCCTATCTTTTACTGCAGGTGTGTGTTTTGTCGGGGTTTGTTTGCAATGGTGGGGCTGGATTGCAAAAGCCCTGTATTATGAATAAACCAATGGCTGAAATGAAGTGGAACCTTGATTTATTTGGGTAGGACTGTTTTCCAGTGCTGTAAATCATATTTTGGTGTTCATTTACCTTTGCATTCTTTTTGAGCCACCGGCACTGAGGCTGACGAATGGGAATCAAATGAAGTGTGCTAAGTGCTTCTGCTGGAGGCTCTCATCTCCCCGCATGCCCGGGTGTGATTTATCTCTGCAATACATCACGCAACTTATTTTCCTTTACTTATTTTATTTAGTGTTGTCACAAATAATATCAATTGGCCATTGACTGTGAACTCTAAACAGTAGTAAATTAATGAAATAAGCTACATCTACAGGACTCATCTGTCCCCAATTTGATTGGAGCCACTTTGGTCGCACCAAGCCATTTACTATAGATGAACCTCATTTATTAAACAAGCAGCTTCATGAGTTCTGTGTAAATTGTTATGCATAATATTTGCAGTGATTTTAATGAAACACTTAAAGCTGACTCTTTTATATCTCAATCACCAAGAGTGCTTTATGTTTGTAGAATAGGCATTTTCAGTCATCCTATGACTTTAATCCAAGTAACTCTATCTGAAGGAACTATTTATGAAAGGGGGTGTTCATTCTTTTTGTTTCTGCAGAAGACAGGGGAGTGGGGAGGGAGCAAAGAGCCTTTTTACGGTAAGGGCTTCCTGGAGAAGGTGTCAGGAGAGCATGGTTAAATTTCCGTGACAACACCAAGAAGGTACTGAAGTCTCTGCCCAAGCATTCCAGCATCCGGCTGCACTAGCATATCAAGACTTTCAGACCACAGGAATGCAGAATTCCAAGTGTTCGGTTTACCTTGGATTTGGAAAGGTAATTTTCACAAAAGGAATGCCTTTATAAAAACAATCTGAGTAACTCAAATAGATAATGCCAATATTTCTTTGTAGTGGCTTCAAAAATGTAGGGAGGCCAAACATGTCCCAGAAAAAGCACTGAGAGGTAGGTAAAAACTGTAAATCAAAAACGGGGGAAACGTAAACAAGTTCAGTGTGAAATAAGGTGACAGCCTCTGGGGACTAGAGAAACTGCCACAGAAACAGGAGAAGGGGTGAGGGCTTTACCTGAGGGGAACATATATCCAGAGCTGCCTTGAAGTGGGAGGGGCTAACTGCACAATTTCAGTGAAGAGAGGAATGAAATAGAACAACAGAGAAGTCATGGTGGATGAGATAAGAACATTCCTGTGAAGATTCTGTACGGGACTAAAGCGTAGTAAAAATTGGAAACATTTGGTAGGGTTAGTCTTTTTCCAGAACATAGATGAAGGTGGGTGGTGGTGATAGAATGCAGAGTCATCTTGCACATTTGCTGAGAACATATGCCCTCCTCATGAATCTACTTGATGAGATCTACTGCAGCCGAGATCTGATTAAAGAGCCGTGAGACAATCACTGCGAAGCTTAGTGTTCAAGTTAAAAGCATATTCAATACCCTTGCTTTAGTAAAGAATTTGACCCATGCCAGTACCTCAAACCTTCATACGTTTTCAAAGAAATTTAGAACCCTACAATTCTAGAACTTGCAAACTGTAAATGAGGGTTTAGGAATCTCAGCCACACACATTCTGTTCAGGACGTCTCCCAAGAGTTACTTCATATTTTTTTCCAAATATAAGTTGTTAATTGGAATCCAATTCACTGGTACAAGTTCTTTATTTTAAATAAAACTGGGAACACCTGGATGGCGTCTGCCTTTGGCTCAGGTCATGATCCCAGGGTCCTGAGATCGAGCCCCACATCCGGCTGCCTGCTCAGCGGAGACCCTGCTTCTCCCTCTCCCTCTGCTTCTCCCCCTGCTTGTGCTCACTCAGTGTCTCTCTCTCTCTGTCAAATAAATAATAAATAAAATCTTTAAAATAAATAAATAAATACTGAAAAGTCCATTGAAATAATCACCTAATTAGAGGGAACATACCAAGAAGAGAAGGAAGGAAAGAAGGAAGGAAGGGAGGGAGGTAGGGAGGAAGGAAGGAAGGAAGGAAGGAAGGAAGGAAGGAAGGAAGGATTGATTGAAAGCTTGCAGTTGATTTAGGCATACATTTTTCTTCTTATTATTACCGAGTGGGGTTTTTTTTGTACAACATTGTACAATATATAAATACAATGCAATATTTAGTTTGAAGAAAAATTAGTTGAAGAATACTAGATAAAATGCATCTAGGGCAGTATGTCCCAAAGTGAGTTTCATAACAAAATGTTTCCTGGTCAAAATATTTGAAAACAACCACAGCTATATATACTTCTTCAATCTATACAGTGTACATAGTGGAGGTTCTGAGGAGTCCTGCAGTAAAAGAAAGTTGTTTGAGTTTGTTTTAACTTCCATTTCAAAAAACATTTGATTAGATAACTTTTTCCCCATTTAATCCCTACTAACAGTTATGGCACTGGTGTTCCTTGGCACACATCTTGGGAAATTGTTGCCCTCAACACATCTGCAGAACTCACCTACAAAATCTCTTAGGAAAATGTGCCCAAGGGTAGAGTTATGCATAAGAAAAGCAAGGTTCCTGAAAGGAATTCTTAACTCTGAATTCTTCAGAAGTGACTGATGAGGGAATGAAAATCTCCTTTTGGAAGTTACCAAATTCCAAATACATTTTATTTTTCCCATAACTGAACTTGAAGTTACAAGTTTAGCCTTTAGAATGCAGTAGTATCCTACAAAGCGTGCGCACGTGCGCACACACACACACACATGCACGCACACACACATTGTGGATCAGATACTCACACTTAGCTACATTGTTTTTTTCAGTTTTTGAAATTGTAGACATGACTGAAAGCCACTTATGAAAATTGCAATTTCTGCACAATGACTTTCTTTGTTATCGGAATTCCACACCATCTACAGCAATCACACTGCTTAAATCTCCCTCTCTCAAATTAGTAATGACTCCCTTCTGGTTATTTCTCAGATTCAGTTCCCTTGATGTCGCGGAGGCATTTGATAGTGTTGATCATTATCTTCTCGAATTTGTTCTGGCCCAGGTTCTCTGTGCCACTCACCCACCTTCTCCTTCCACCTCTCAGGTTACTCTGCTGGTCACCATTTCCTGATTCAGGGACTTCACTGCTCCTCTCATCTCACAAAGCCTACGTTCTAATCAAATGTTCCTTTCCTTCCATATTCATTCTGTTAGAGTCCACACCTAGTCTCTGTTTCTCAGTTATCTTTAAAAATATGCCTGTCCAATGTGTATCTCTCTCCCAGCTCAAAAGCCATCTTTGTAGTGTCACCATTACCAGAATATAGTCTCTCAAATACCATTCTTATATAACCAATTTAATAAGTGAACACTAAACTTACCATCTACCCTTAGCCAGTTCCATTGACCAATTATCTTATTGCTCTATGTAGCAACACTGTTTTGTTTTTTTATCTTTAAAATTTAAGTTTTGGCCACCTGGGTGGCTCAGTCAGTTAAGCAGCTGCCTTCCACTCAGATCATGATCCCAGGGTCCTGGGATTGAGCCTATGTGTCGGGCTCCCTGCTTAACAGGGAGCCTGCTTCTCCTTCTCCCTCTGACCCTCCCTGCCCTGCTTGTGCTCTCTCTCTCTCTCTCTCTAAAATGAATAAATAAAATCTTTTAAAAATAAAATAAAATGTAAGTTTTTCCAGTGCCTTGGGTACATTTGCCTTCCACTTGATCATGAAATTCTGTATATCCTGCATCAACCAGTTATTAAATCCTTAGAATATGCTATTACAATTGTAGGCACTGATACAAAGTTACTTGACCTTCAAGAAACTCATGCATGATTTAACATGAGAAGTAGGAAAATAAACATAAAATTTAAATAAGTTCAATGCTACAAGTACAAGATGTTGAAGTTGTTGTGGAAGGAAGAAAGAAGGATTCCAGAGAGGCATGGAGATGGGACAGTATTAGAAAAGGCTTAAAAGGAAACGACATTTGAGGTGGGTCTTAAAGGATGAATTGAAGGTCATATGGGGCATAGGAGACAAAGAAATGATATTCTAGGCTGTAAATATTCATACCTTATGTAAAGAAATGACAAGAGCCTTGGTGTGCCTGTGAAGTGGGATTAGGATTCATACCACTTGTTTGGGAGAAATGTTAGGATATGGGGCTGGAAAGATATTAAGCATACCTTTACTATGGACCTTGAATGACTTGCTAAGAAGTTTAGACTTGATCCTGAAGGTGAGGAGATGATCAGAATTTGAGAAGACAAGTACATAACATATCTTAAAGTCTATATCTTAAAGTTATTATGCTGGTTCATAAAAGAAAAAAAGAATGGAAAATAGAGGATGGGGTAGAGGACAGGGAAATAGTCTCCCACCTAACTTTCCTTATTCTCAGCTCTTTGTTTAATTCCCATCCTCCTGGATGGCTCTATGATACTTTATTGCACAAACACAAACAGCAACATTTCAGCAGCTTCTGTCTCTTTCTTGTTACATCAAAATTACACTATTCTGCCAATGTTTGCTATAGACTAAATATTTCTGTCCCTCAAAATTCATATGTTGAAACATAATCTCCAAAGTGATGGTGTTTGGAGGTGGGGTCTTTGGAAGGTGATTAGACCGAAAGGATGGAATCCTCATGAATGGGATTCATGCCTTTATAAAAGAGACCCCAGAGAGTAAGTATCCTTACCTCCTCCACCTTGTGAGGACACAGTGAGAAGATGGCCATCCTTGATCCAGGGAGGTGTTCTCATTGGACACTAAATCTGCTGGTACCTTTATCATGGACTTCCCAACCTCCAGAATTGTGAGAAAATGAATTTCTGTTGTTTATAGGCCATCCAGTCTATGGTACTCTGTTTTAGCAGCCTGAATGAGCTAAGGCAGTGTCCTTTATGTTTACTGCCTTGTTACTTGTTCTCCTGCATATGGCAAGTTTATTCCTCTCCTAGATGCTCACCTTTTTTCCCCCCAATCCACACCTTCTTTGCCTTTGTCACATGGCCATACTGTAGCCGTCCCAACTGAGCTCAGTGCTTCTTTGCGTTGTTCCTCTCCCATGGGATGTTCCTCTTCATGGGCTCAGATCAGGCCTATTCTCCAGTATCAAATACAAATCCCCTCTTCTCCTATAGTCTTCCCTGAAGCTTTCCCTATCTCTTGCCCTTGATCTCACTCTTTTGTTTTGGTTTTGGTTTTTATTTTCCAAATGCCTTGGTATGTGCTGGATCTCACATCTCATGTATTTCTTCATTGTTTGAGTCTAATTTCAAATAATTTGTTTTGTTTCTTGAGTACTAGGATCATGTACTTATTATACTTCTTAGTTTCTTACCTTTTGTTGGACAAATTGCAAATAATCAGCATCCTAAACGAAATCTACAGGACTCCTGTTAGAATGTTGGTTTCAGTGCAAAAATCTGTAATAAGAAAATCATTGCCTAAATTTATTGAACACTTATATGCAAACGGTGCTAGGTGCATCTATGTGTAAGCCTCCTAATACCACTATGTAGTAGGTATTATTAGTATTGTTGTTGTTATTAATATCATCATATCACCACCATATTCATATAAAGTAAATTTTATTTGTCTTTTTTTAATTTTAAAGATTTTATTTATTTATTTGTCAGAGAGAGAGAAAGAGCGCAAGCAGGGGGATCAGCAGGCAGAAGGAGAAGCAGGCTTCCCATGTGGGACTCAATCCCAGGACCCTGGGATCATGACCAGAGCCAAAGGGAGACACTTAACCAACTAAGCTATCCAGTTGTCCCAAGAAAGTAAATTTTAGATTAAATTTAAATTTGATAATTGCTCAATGTCACTAATTCATTCATCCAATCAGTACATTTTTATTGAGTTTTTAATAATGTCCCAGGCATAATTCTAAAAACCACGGAAGTAATAGTGAGCAAAACAAAATTCTGTCCTGGAAGCAGGGTATTTTGCTTGGGGAGATAGACCATTAGCAACTTAAACATTTTATTTACTTTTTTAAAGATTTTATTAATTTATTTTTGTGAGAGAGAGAGTGTGTGCATGAGCAGGGGTGGGGTGGGTGCAGAGAGAGAAGCAGACTCCCTGCTCAGCAGGGAGTGTGATGCACGACTTGATCCCAGGACCCCGGCGTCATGACCTGAGCTGAAGGCAAACGCTTAACTGACTGAGCCGCCCAGGTGCCCACAATTTAAATATTTTAATAAAACAATTTAAACAAATGGTCTTATAACAACATCTGGTAGAGTGATGCACGCTATAAAAAATCAAGCAAGGCAAGAGCATTGAGTACAATGAGTAGTAAATCATCCAGCCAGCTTGGGAAGGCAGGCTGTCGAGCTCTATGTCCTCTGTAATAAGTCCCCTATTATTTATCAGCCTCAGGTACAACTTCATTACTGGCATTTGAGGCCTGCAGTGATCTCTTTCCACACACATATTCTAATGTAACTCAAATCTCATCAACATCAAATCTACATTCTAATGGGACAAGTCTACTCTCTTCACTTAAACTGTACTCACCATGGCTTTTGTGTTCAGCTCATGCTATTCTTTTAACACACACACACACACACACACACAGCCTTTTTTATTTTAACACAGATTTAGCTTACTTATTCTATAACCTTTTTTGTCTATTAGAACAAGAGTTATACCTTCAATTTTGTTTGCAATTTCCATCATATGTACTGTTATTCTAGGCAGTTTATAGGGATCTGTTGCCATGACAGAATTTATCTGAATTCTAGTTCCTGAAAGTGATGAAAGAGAACAACATGTCAGTATTGAAAACTGAAGAATTACAACTTTGGATTCAACTTTCTGCAGTATCTGTATTGACAATTATTTTTTAAATTAAGGTATAAAGTCTGAAAAGTTATTTGACAAATTGGACTTTCTGATTAGGAAAATACATGGAGGATAAATACAAATATGGTATGCATTTGTTAGACTTAGGAGAATTTAAAAGCATTTAATTCAAGGTAACCTTTAAATCCTTGTATATTAATATTATTTAAATTTTATGTCCTCCAATTACAAAAAAAATGAAGAAATAAATTAAAATGGTTATTTATGTCATTTTAGCCATTAAATGTTTAAATAAATTTAAAAACTGTAGCTCAGTTTGCAGCGAAAAGAATGGTTTATTTCTAAAAAAAAAAGATGAGGGGTGCCTGAGTAGCTCAGTCAGTTAAGCATCTGGCTCTTGGTTTCCACATCAGGTAGTGATCTCAGGGTTGTGACATTGAGCCCTGGTTGGGCTCTGCACTAGGCAAGGAGTATGCTCGTCCCACTCGCTCTGCTTCTCCCCACGCTCACTCTCTCATGTTCTCTCTCTCTCTGTAAGATAAATAAATAACTAAAATCTTTTTTAAAAATTTTTTAAAAAGATGAAGCAGGTATATTCATACCTAAATGGGACAAAACCTATCTGAGAAAAGCAGAGTACTGAGAATGCATGTGACATTTGCATCGTCTCAAACTAATGCTCAAGTGACCTTGCCAGTAATATTTATTCTGAACAACCACACACACAAACAACTGGCCTCTCAATATATGTTTCCTTTTTTGTTTCTAACAGTAATAAAGAGCTAGAAATAGGCTTTGGCTAAACTGTGATTGCTATTCCTGCTTTCCTACTTTTCCAGCTTTAAAATATCATTTAAAATACAACTTGTAAGGGTGCCTGGGTGGCTCAGTAGGTTAAGCATCTGCCTTCAGCTCAGGTCACGATCCCAGGGTCCTGGGATCAAGCCCCACTTTGGGGTCCCTGCTCAGTGGGGAGCCTGCTTCTCCCTCTCCCTCTGACCCTTCCCTCTGCCTGTGCCCTCTCTTTCTCTCTCTCTGTCTCTCTCAAATGAATAAATTAGAAAAATCTAAAAATACAACTTGTATATCTTTGTAAGCAAAACAGAGCTATCTACTATACTCAGTAGCAACTAGCATGTTGTTAAATTTGACAGATTCAACCAGAGTTAGAAACACAAGTAACACTTAATAAAGTCCTAACAAAGTTGCTGCTATTAAAAATATTGCATCTGTGTGTTAGAGCTGCCATAACAAAACACTGCAAATTTTTGAAACTTATTGACTCACAGTTCTGGAGGCTAGAAGTCCACAATCAAGGTGTTGGCAGAGGCTGGGGGTTCCCTTCTCAGGGCTATGAGGGAAGGTCTCCTCCAGGCCTCTCTCTATATCTTGTAGTTGGCCACCTTTATGTTCACATGGTGTTCTCCCTGTGTATGTGTCTATCTCCAAATTTCCTCTTTTTATAAAGACACAAGTTGTCTTCAAGAAGAGTCCACTTTAATGGCTTCATTTTAACATGATTATCTCTTTATAGACTCTATCTCCAAATAAGATCACATTTGGAGGTACCGGGGTTTAGAATTTCAACATCTGAATATTGGGAGGGGCACAATTCAACCCATCACAGACACTTTCCTCATTTTTCTTTGTAACAAAAGGTTACAAACAAAAGGCCTAAAATCCGTAGATTATAAAACATGTATTAGAAATAGTATTTGGATGGTTCTTCAAAACTACATAGGTATATCTAAATTAGGAAAAAAGAAGTTAAATTACCTCTGTATGTAGATAGCATGATCTTTTATATTAAAAATCCTAAAAATTCCAAAAAAATGTTAGAAATAACAAATTCAGTAAAGTTGCAAGATACAAAATCGATATGTAAAACAGTTGCATTTTGATACACTAACAATGAACTATCCAAAAATGAAATTAAGAAAACAATCTCACTTACAATAGCATCAAAAACAATAAAAAAACTTAAGGATAAACTAAACCAAGAAGGTACAAAACATCTGTATACTGAAACTATAAGACACTGATAAAAGAAATTGAAGAAGACAAAAATAAATGGAAAGATACATCCCGTATTCATGCTTTGGAATAACTGATATTGTTTAAATGCCCATATTAGGGATGCCCGAGTGACTAAGTCAGTTAAGCATCTGCCTTCGGCTCAGGTCATGATGCCAGGGTTCTGGAATCGAATCCCACGTCGGGCTCCCCTCTAAGTGGGGAGTCTGCTTGTCCCTCTCCCTCTGCCCATTCCTCTGCTCATGCTCTCTCTCTTAAATAAATAAATAAATAAATAAATAAATAAATAAATAAATAAATAAAATCTTTCTTAAAAATAGCGTTAGGAAAACTGGATAGCCACATGCAAGAGAATAAAAATGGACTCTTTCCTTCCACCACTTACAAAACTTAAAACAGATTAAAAACTTGAATATAACACTTGAAACTGTGAGACTCCTAGAAGAAAACATAAGGAAAAAGTTCCTTGACATTGGTCTTGGCAATGATTTTTTTGGATATGACACCAAAAGCACAAGCAACAAAAGAAACAATAAGCCACTGGGACTATATCAAACTAAAAAGCTCTGGTCTCAAAGGGATCAATGAAATGAAAACGCAATCTATGGAATGGGAGAAAATACTTACAAACCATATATCTGATAAAGGGTCAATATCCAAAGCTTATGAGTCACTCCTCATTGTAGTTATTTCATGACGTATGTGTATATAAACTCGTGGGATTGTACATCTTTTAAAAAATCACACTATAGAACCAAAATATATGCAATTTTTCTTTGTTAATCATAACTTAATAAAGTTGAAAAATAAGAGATAAACAAAAACAGGGACACCTGGCTGGCTCAGTCAGAAGAGACTGAGATTCCTGATGTCAGGTTCATGACTCGGGGTCCCACATTGAGTGTAGAGATTCCTCAAGAAAATAAATCAAACCTTAAAAAGAAAGTGAAAGAAGCAAAAACAAAGAAAAAAATTTAAAAATTTGAAAAAATTATATATATTTGAAGTAATAAGTGGAATTCTTAAAGATAGAGTCTGTGGTTGTTTAATTTTCAAATGAACGAGGAATCAAAAAGTGACTGAACACCACTATTCAAGTTCATAGACTAAGTAGACAGCCGCCTGTTATTTGGGATGCATTCGAGCTGCTAGAAACTGTACCTCCAAAATATGTACACCATCAATGTCTGGCTAATATCTGATATTTTACTAAAAGATTGTCTCACAATGAAGTGCACATACTTCAGCAAGTAGTGGCAGATCAAGACATTTGTCAGTCAGAAATATTGTGCTGAGAATAACAGTAATGAATTCCTTCCAAGAAGTAGCTCTTCACCATCCAGTAACACAAAGTCCTGTTGCTTCCCAAACTAAGCATCTCTATCATATGTCTGGGGTTCTCTAGACTGTCAACTTCCAGTCCAACATACTAATGCCTCTTGCCTGAATTACTGAGGTAGGGTCTTAATTGGATGAATACCTTAATTCCTTTATTCAGCCATTATTTATGGGGCTTGTAACCATGTACCTAGCATTGTCATAGATGCTTGGGCACCTTTGTGAGGGGTTTATCTAGATGGATATGGAAATGCCTTTTTTTTTGTTTTTTTGGTCTCCTTCCAATTTGTTATCCACACAATATCCAGAGTGATCATTTCAAAGGGAACTCTGATCTTGTAACTCCCTGCTTAAAACCTTTTCATAATTTCTGATTGCTTTTAATTAAAGCCCCAAAGCCTTGATGGGGACTTCAAGGCCCTGTGTAATCTGGTTTCTATTGGATTTGCACCTCATTCCATCTGGCACTCTCCTTCACCCACTCTGTTCTGGTCACACTGGCCTTCTATCTAATGGTGTGTGTAACTAAATCTCTCCCATCTCAGAACATTTGCATAATTGCTTCTTCTTTCAGGACTTCTCTTGCTCTTCATGTCCATTTACAGCTCTTTCTTCATGTCTCAGCAGAAACACCACTTCCTCATATGGTTCCCTAACTAACCAAATTTACCCAGTGTTCCTGTATTGTAAATAATTATATGTGTAATGTTTATCTCTCTAATTGAATTTAATTCAGTGAGGAAAAAGATCAGTAGGTTCACAATTTCTTTCCATACCTAGCACAGTACTGGATAAATAGAAAGTACTAGTACATATTTATTGAATATAAGAAGAATAAAGAGAGGCAAAAAGGAGAAAGAGAAAAGAGAAGGAATATCCTGACTGTTGGTAAGGCCTACATGAAAGTGGAATGAGCTTGAACTGGGATGGACACTCACTTAAGGAGTAAAGATTTGGATTCTGAGCAGAAAACTGCAGAGAACACAACAATCTATTTTACCCCACATTTTCCAAGTACATTTAATGATAGGCCAATGTCATAGAATGCTTCTCAAAAGCATGATAACATGGTCAAAGAAGTTCTCACAATATTTTCTGGCTCCAGAGATTCACAACGCATATTATGAGTTCCTCTTAAGAGCTCTAAGAAGTCTCCTAGTAAAAAAAGAGAAAAAAAAATCTCTTTAACAAACCCCTCTCTTCTGCTAGAATAATTGACAATACTCAGAATCACTTGCTGGGAAATATGATTGTGAGATGTAACATGTCTCTTCCATTCCCTTGTTTTTTCCCTCATAATGAAAAGGGATAGAAAATCCTCATTCTACATTTCCCCTCTTCTCAAAAGACAGCCTTGGATGCCTTACCTTCAGAGGTTTTGTTTTTACTTATTGATTGAAAACTAGTGTATAGCATCAGGAGTCTTGGCCTTCTCTTTACAATAAAGGATTTATGTAATTTTGGATAATTGATATATCAATATTTATGGATTTGTAGTACCATAACAATGGTCACGTAATTTCCATGTAGAATTCCTTTAGCGTAATAGTATTATAGACCAGGAGTCTTCAAACATTCTTGAGTGCAAATTCCTAGTACTTGTATATTTATTTATATATGATAATTTAAGTGTACCACTCTACTTACATATTGTTTATTTTATAAAGCATACCCCAAATAAAAGCTTTAAATGCTAAGGTGAAAAAATATATATAATGAGAGGTCCTAATATAGTCTTTACACTACTCCATGAATCATTTTGCATACTCCCTGGATTGCATGCAAGCACCTTACTTTAGAGGTAACTCTTATAAATTCGAACAAGGTTAGAGTTCACCAGGGAATGATAGGGCCTAGGACTATTGTTGAAGAACAAGTGACAATGAATTATGGCGCTCACAGTTTTCATTTATGCTGAAAATGAATCAGCTGTTATTTATTGGATGTAGCTTGTTTAGGTGGGTAGAAGGAACTGAATCTTTGGGGAAGGTATTGGAATGTGGACAAAGAATTCATCTTTATAAGGTTTCTGTCAAGATTGAGATGTTGCATAATTTACTACCATAATATTACCAGATAGAGCCCTATCATCTTTACCATGGACTGGGATGTCAGGAGGGCATAGTTACAAAAGCATATGGTCCTCCTGAATGACCAAACTACAAAGGTGGTCTGATCACTTAGGCATGGATCTACCAGGGATAAAAAGTGCAGAAAACAGAAGTTATAAGAGTGGAATCTAAGATTGAGTCTATTGATTTTTACTCAGGAAGAATCCCAAAGAGTAATTTCAGAGTAAGTCAACATGAGGAAACATTCTCAACAATGCCTGGCCAAATATACTTGTCATATTGTGGAACAAACTTAGTTTAATCCTCTATCTTGGCAGAGACTACATTTAGAGAAGCCCTGAGAAGGGATTCATTACAGGCTTATGCAACATTATGAGTTTAGAAACTCCTTGAGTTCCAGAGTTATTTATCATCAGATAAAAGCATCATAATCATCTAAATGAGTAGAATTACAGAATGATTAAGAACACCAGACCTTGAAGGGAGATGAGTCTGGTGTGAATTTCTACTTTAAACAACTTAAAGGCTGGATGATCTGGGATAAATTACTTCATCTCTCTCACCTATCATAAAGTGTGAATGACTGTAGTCTCTCAAATCCCACCTTAAATTAAAATGCTCAGCACAATGGAGCTATAATTAGCCTTCAGTAAAAGGTAGTAATCCTCCTCCTCCTTCTCTGAAGTTGTCATCCTCACTGTCTCCACCTTCTTCCCATTCTCTTCCTCCTCCTCCTCCTCCTTCTTCTTCTTCTGTATTATTTTTGGTTCCATGAAGGAAATGAAAATTGTCTGTGACCCAAAGTGTTTTCTAGATATGTAAGTGAACCTTAAATTTGTTCTTTACATTTCATATAGATGCACTTGACTATATTAAATCTAGTGACCATATGTAAGCTGATAACTTTGATTAAGGAATTTTCCATTTGAACTTGACTTAATCTTTAGTTTAAGTGGAAAATCTGGTAATAAGACTTTCTCTCCTCTTCAGTTCTGTCAAATGCTGTGATCCATGGAGACAGAATGGAGAAATAAGCCAAGGAAGCACACCATAAGTAAAAAAATTTGTGGAATTGAATCCAGAAGCAATTATAAAAGAACTGCAGAAAAAATTCATAATCAACACTGCAAAGCCAAATGACTCTTGTATCTTATATTGGGTGAATTTGAGGGTGAAATAACTTCTACAAAATAAAATTCTTAAGGATAATGAGTTATAAATAACACACTCATTAATCCTGATTTTGAATGGTGTTCTAGGACATTTGAGTTCTAACACATCTGGAATTATTGTCAAAGTTCTCCACTACAAACTGGGTTAAAAATTAATCAGCAATATGTTCTATGGGCTTTGTGTGTCATATTAGTCTAATCACCTGCTAACCCTACAGAGATAAGGGCCAGAATTAGAGCTATCAGATAAAGTGAATTGGAAGTAGAAATGATCAATTCTTCCTTTCCTCAAAGACAACATAGATCTTTAAAAAGTAATTTTTCCTTTTACAAAGAAAGACCCAGGCTCTTTAATCTAATAGGTTAAAGTAGGCTCATTTATTGCTCTTTAAGGATCTAGAACAGTCCATGAAGCAAGCACAGAATGGAACAGAATAGCTTCAGCAGAGAACTGATGTTCCAATTCATGCTCTATAGAATTACAAATGGCAGTGCTTTTCATTGTCATAGATTTCCCCCTACACATCTGCAAAGAATTGTGCAATATTTTAGAAAAATAATACTCATTGTGATTTTATTTTCAGGGTCTAGCAGATTTTAGATTTCTTAACTCTTTATTATACTGAAATAATCAACACTATGATGGTCTCCTGGAGAAATTATTTTCCTAACATAAAAGTACAGCTAATGGAGAACACATGTAAAACTTCAAACTTTTACAAACCAACATAAGTTAGCATGCATGCAGCAAAGATTGACCATCATCAAACACCTTTTTAATTTTTTTTTTTGCACAAGTTAGAAAATAGTGCACACTCAGCTTGCACCACTAGAACAGGGCCATCTTTACCAGGGTAGGCATTGGATTCGTTAGCCTAACATCCTCAAGGCAAAATTGTAATGACCTTTGGATCATAATAAGATGGAGGTCACAGGAGAGCCATTTAACTCAATTCCTAACCTAAAGTTATTTATGAAGAGAGACACAATTGAATTGTTTTTTACATGAATACTATAAAATATTTTTATTAAAATAAAAACAGTAATAGAAAAAGCAGAAAAAGAAAAAAAATATATCTCAAAGCAACCAAGCATATTTAACAAAGATGAAGCCCATTCTATTTCCCTGGGGTGAAAATGTGTGGTTTAACATATGAGAAGGATATTTCAGTTGGTGTATGTTACCCATCATAGCTGTACCAGCAAGAGCAGCTAAAGAAAACGGTCCATTAGTTTTTCCATAATAAACTCTTTTTTCACTGGAACACTCTTGGGATTCTTTGACATTACTTCAGTGTAGTTATTGGTGGATGGCTTCAATAATTGGAATTCTTAAAATCTGAAATTAACATTTTCCATATCACTCTAGTTTATATAAAATATTATGAAACTTGATTTTAAGGGCATCCTCTTCAATATGTGTGATTCCAAAAGGCAAGGTTGTAAATGCAAAATGCTCTCTATATTTTTGCATTTCAGATTTGCATTTGTTTCTCAAATTAGCATGTCAGGACACCTATTCAGTATAACTTTATCATGCTCAAGGAAGGACTAATGAATGAGAGCTAACAGCTCCCAGTTGGAGTCTCCAATGTGTCTAACTTATACCTAAGGCAACAGTCTCCACACAAGGGAGTTCTCTGAAAATATGTGCCCTAAAATGTACAAGCATAAATGAGAATTGGGTGAAAGTCTTCAGTGAGGTTAAAAAAAATTCAGCACCTAATTTTGCCAAGTGTCAGGAAGAAGACATGATTCTTGTGCTAAAAAGAAATCATAGCCTAATACGGAAGTCAGGCATTTAAGCAACATAGCAGGATAGGTTCAGCTGGAGAAATATACAACCATTTAAGGAAGAACACAGAAGAAATGTGATTTGTGCATACCAAAACACTCCTTGGGAAATCTTCTTAAAGCTACAAAGGATGTGAGACTTCATCTGACTTTATGTCTCTCTAAATACCATGGATAAGACTGAAGCCCAAAGAGGTAAAATGACTCATGCTGGGACCCACAGCTCATTTACCTCACATCTCCAAATTCCAAATCTAATGTTCTACTGACTACAACAGACACCTCTTTGGGAAATACATGTAGCACATCCCTAATTCACAAGACCAATTTGTACTTTATTGCTCTCTTCTCAAGACTACAGTGAAGAGAATGGGGAGGGTGTGGCCTGAGGGACAACAACTAATTTCCTACCTACTTTTCCCTTCAATTGTGCTATTTAAAAAAGAAATAATTGCTAAGAGACCTGGAACTTAGAAATGAAGACTAACTGAAAATCTGAGAGAATAGGCAAAAAAGGAAAATTGTCATTGTATTAGCTCCAAGGAGTAAGAGATGACAGTTTCAGCATGAAAGGAAGGAAGGAAGGAAGGAAGGAAGGAAGGAAGGAAGGAAGGAAGGAAGGAAGAAAGAAAGAAAGAAAGAAAGAAAAAGAAAGAAAGAAAGAAAAGAAAGAAAGAAGACTTAACATCTCTTAGAGAAAGATGTTTTTCAGAAAAAAGAAAAGAAAAGAAACAACAATCGGGAAAATTTAAATAGCTTAAGTAATGTCATCCAAGAAATATTTATTGAACATTTATGGTCCGAGCACAATGCTGAATACTGGGTGTTGAACAAGAGATGGCAAAGTTCCTGTTTTTAGAAAGGTAATAGTTTAGTGGGAATTTAATTGAATAATCACATTAACAATTCAACCCATGTCAAGTGCTCTGTGACAAGAACATGGTTCTATGAAGGGTTATAACAAATAATTCTGACATAGTCTGGAAGGTCAAAGAAGTTTTCTTGTACAACGGATATTTGAAGTGCGATAAAGGATAAATGAGAATTAACTAGGCTAAATGGATGAGGCAAAGGAAACAATATCTAGACAGCTAGTGGGAGAGAACTTCGTGAGATGGGTCTGTGAGCCAGAGACCACGTGAAGAATTTAGGTCTTTGTAGTACATTGATTGCACTAATGGCTTCACTCTAACACACCTCCCTAAATTTGTGCCCTTCTTTTACTGCCTTCCTATGATGAGTCTGAGCTTGTCATATGATTTACTTTGGCCAACAGGACAATATTAAATTGGATTTAAATAGACTTGACAAAACACTTGCATGTTGTTACTTCCTTTTGCTCCACCATGAGAACATGCTTGGGCTAGCCTGCTGAATGAAGAAATGTGAAGCAGAGCTGAGTTGCCCATTGTCTCTGCTGAGGCCCGCCCAGACCACCTGACCTCTAGCCAAACACCTGAGAGTCCAGCCGAAATCAGCAGTTCAGCCTCACTTATTGGTAACTAGTGATTGAAATCTGCTAAGCCCTGTTCACATCAGCAGAGCTCCTCAGAGGAGTCCAAAAGAACCACCCAATCAATCCACAGATTTGTGAACTAAATAAATATTTAATGTCTTAAGCCACTAGGATTTGTGGTTGTTAGGCAGCATCAGTATAGTTATAGATAGCTGATGCAGTGGGAAATGTAAAAATGGATATGCAGTGGTATATGGTGTTCATAAGAGTGGAATGATTTTCAGGCTGTTACAATAAGTGATAATGACAACTTGGACTAAGTAATAAAAACGAGACTACAGAATCAAGAGATTTGGATTTAATTCTCTAGAAAATGATAAACTACTACGGTCTTTTAAGCAGACCTTGACATAAACAAAGCTCTACTAATTCAGGAAAATGAAATTGACCATGTTTTCATAAACGGATTACAATAGAAAGAGAGTTAGAGGAACACAATAGAAGAACAAAAATATTTAAAGAAAAAAAAGTTAAATGCCAAAAGAGTATCTCTTCACAACATGAACTTTAATGAACAGCCTCATACAATGAAACCATTCATTCTGAGGCCATATGTAAGAGTAGGTTCTCACACTTAAAAAGCTATTCTTTCTAGATGTTAGTATTTTCATTAAAGGTCCTTTAGACAGCCCAATCTCAGTGAGTTGGAGTCTTGGAAGTGGAATGAAATCCATGGATTTACAAAATGATAAATTAGTTCCAAAACCCTTTTCCATTCAGTGGTCTTGTAGATAAGTAATGAACATTAAGGTATAAACAGTTTACAGGATGTGGGTTTGTTTTAATGTTCACTTTCATATTATTAACAAGGGCTCTTTAGAGATTATGAATTTAATATTTTAAGAAGTTACTCCTTCCTGACTTACTAAAATTTTCCCAACCCTATCCTCACAACCGTAATAGAAATCATATCCCTTAATATAGAGAGATACATTATATTCTATCAGTGAGTGTTGAACCATTCCATAATATTCATGAGTGTAACATGGAATAGAATATGCTTAGGAGACAAAGTAATGGGTTTTAATCTTATCTCTGTTTGAAGCCAATTCCTGCAATTGTGCATAAATCCCATTCCCTCTTGCTTAAGGACATCAGCCCAGAAATTCCTCGAATAGCATAACTCCAGCCATTCTTCCCTCTTCCTCCTATGCTAATATTTGTCTCTTTCCCCTATATAATTGCAATCAATGTACATACATATAGTTATATCTAAATTCTTAAATAAATTCTCTTGCTCCATCTTCCTTGTCACTTTATCTATCTATTGTTAGGTTGTACTTATTGAAAAACTCCAAGGAAGTAATTTATTCTTGTAGTTTCTAATTCTCTCCTTCCATTCTCTCTCAAGTTGGGTTTTTGCCTCCATCATCCCATCAAAACTACTCTCATCAAATTTACCACTGATTTCCACATTGGCAAACCAATGGCCAATTTCAACAACACATCCACTTCCTTGATAGATTTTCCCCATTTGCACCTCATACCACCCATTCCTTTGCTTTCCATTCTTCTCCACTGGTTTCTCTTTCTATGTCTAGCTTGTTGATTTTTTTTTTCTCTCCAACCTCTTACTGTTGGAAGACCCCATAGCCTTGCCCTTGGTCTTCTCTTCACTGTCTCCATTCATGTCTTTGGTGAGCTCATTCCAATTACATGGATTTAAATATAACTCATATGGGAACTGCTCACAAATTTATATCTCTAACCCAGACCTCTCTCCCAAATACTAAATAAAATATATACTATATAATTTTTATATAGTATATTTTTTATAATTTTATATATACTATATAAAATATATATCTAATATGTATATATATATTATTTCTATCTATTTCTCTATATATAGTTCATTTAAAAAAGAGAAGAGTTAAGGAAATATATATATATATATTTTTCCATAACCTGCATCCATCCTATCAGTAAATTCTGATATATATCCAGAATCTCATCACTTATTTTCATCCCCACTTCTACCATCCTGGTGTGGGCTACCATCATCTGTCACTTGAATTACTATGATGTCTTCCTGATTGGTTTCCACCATTGTCCTCTGACAGTCTTTTCCTAGCACAGTAGACAGAGAAACACTTTAAACATTTGAGACAAATCATATAATTCCTCTGTTCAAAAAAATTTAATGGCTTCATTTTAATGCAGACTGAAAGCCAAAATTCTTTAAAAGTATCAAATGGCCCCTATGCCTGTACCTGAATCCAGTTATCTTTTAACTCTCCTCCGTATATTCTCCCATCAGTATAGTTTTGAGATCTCCTTACTTTTCCTTACACCTGATGAACCTACCCTCACCTTAAGGAGTTTGCTCTAGCTGTGTTGTCTGCTTAGAATACTCTCTCTCTGGGGGCCTGGGTTGCTCAGTCGGTTAAGCCTCTGCCATTGGCTCAGGTTGTGATCCCAGGGCCCCTGCATTGAGCTCCCTGCTCCGAGGGGAGCCTGTTTCTCCCTCTCCCTCTGCCTACAGCTCTCCCTGCTTGTGCTCTCTCTCCCTCTGTTCAATGAATAAATAAAATCAGTTTTAAAAAAAGAGTACTCTCTCTCCATATTTATGCATCACTAATTCTCTTTCTTTTAATGTCATCTTCTCAATGATGCTACCCTAACCTCAATATTTAATATAAAAGTCAAACTCCTTTCCCTAAACCCTGGCACTCTTTATTCCCTTTGCCCTACTCTACTGTTTTCTTTTTTTTTCCCCCATAACCCTTATAACCTATGAACATACTAAATAATTTTCTTATTGCTTATATGTTTTGTTTATTTTCAGTCTCTTTCCTCCTGAACATAAGAAATCTGAGGTCTGAAATCCTTGTTACATTCAGTGAAATAGTCCCAAGAACACACAGGGTAATTACACATAGAAAACACTAAATTATGTGTTGAATGAATGAATGAACAAAGTGATATTTTTATGTATTTGAAAGGACATACCCCAACCCCAACTAAGCCCTAAGTATGTGTTATGAAATATTCCTGTGGTAAAAATTAATGCTTTTTCTGTTGGCTTATATATCAGAGTAAGTTTTTAAAGTGAATTAAGGCATCCTTGCCTCACTTTTCTCCTTTTCATAATTTAATTGCCTATCATTACTGCCACTTTGCATACAATATGGAGGCCCTGCCCTCACTGAATATAAAATGTAGGAATAACTGACAGTAGTGAGTGACTTGTGGATGTGGGGAGTGTGCAATGACAAATAGAAGTCAAAACCCTGTGAAATAGGACAGAAATCTAGCTGAGTGATTTACCCAGAGTTACACAGTGAATCACCCACAGAAAGTCAACAATATGGGATTTGTATTTTCTGGTGAAGGTTATTTTAACTAACTTACCACTTAGAGTCTAATTCAAAGTTCCAGGCATGAGTGGCTTGCTTTCACTGGGATCAGACGTGTGAGACACCTGAGGCTCTATGTGATATGTCCTGTTCATGACAGGTCCATTTTGGACAGCCCCCATTGTTTGAACCTCATCATCCCCTTTGCTCTCTCTGATTATATGTAAGTTGAGGGTCCAAGGTGTTTAAGTCTATGTATTTCCTAGCACACTATTACAGCAATCAGCTTGGTATTTATGTTTGTTCATGCATATACACACACACATAATCCATGAAATGGTGGAAATTCAAAGAGATCAGAGATGGTGAGGGATTGTCTACAGTAAAAATGAACAATATCATGCTGACTTTACCGAAAAGCACACTTCAGCTTTGCTGTTCTACCTTTCTTCTTGTATCTATCATGTATGAGTGCAAGTCCTTATATTTTATTTACATTCTCCCTGAATTTTGCTCAAGAGTTGTTCTATGCTTAGACAGTGAATCTTCACAGAGATTAACCCACTAGATTACAGAATAGTTCAGCTTTCCATGCTCTGACTCCTGATTCTCATCCAGACATAGCGTTGATTGTTATAAATGCAAAATTAAGGATAAAAAGAAAATCATGGAAATAAATACAAGTAGTGAATGAATAACACGTATGATTAAGTACTGGGCAATTCTCTTCATGGAACAATACCAATAAATGGTAGCTAATGTAATAAACCAAATGATGGGAAGGAGTTGCTCTTTCTTACAGTAGTTTATTTTCAATGGTTTTGTATTCAGCACTTTTAATGAATTTTGAACTGCGATCTGTTCTCATGTTCATATGCAATCAACTGCCCAGTAGATACTGATTTTATGTTAAATATTGGATTCTGTGAGGCTTAGCAAGCCATTTACTTCATGACATTTGTAGAAACAGGATTTGAAACTTCTTCAATACAGAGATTCTAAAATTTCCACCACATATATCCAAAGGATGTGGTTCCTTATGTTCACAACTTCTCAAGGACCATGTCGTTTCTTTTCTTTATCCATTTCCCAGTAAATTATCCTCTGTAACACGTGTTATTTACCTCTTCCCAGTTTCCCTCAATGATCCTATCTTCTGATCCAGGATCTTTATGCATTATCTGTGCTAGAAAAATAATTAGATGGGTAGCCCTTCACTTATTCAACATTTTAATTAATTTTCTTAAATTATGCATTTGTTTAAAGCTTGTGTCAAATGTCCACCCATGTCATCATTTTTACAAGTACAATAATATTCCTACAAGTGAAAGAAAGAGCACATTAAATGATTTTATAGAGTAATAGCACTCTTTATGCAAATAAATACAAAACATTTTGATAGTGATAATACTGATTATATTAGATTCTCAAATTCATTTTGATAATATTGCCTTAACTAGCCACAAATCAATTATGATGAGTTCTATACTATAGGAATATTAAAAAGAAGGCTGAAAATTGATATTTTTTGATGAAGCTTGCATCACCAGATTAGTGAAAGTCTGCCTCTCTCCAGAAATGTGGTTTGATGCTGCTAAGTCTGAGCTGGTGGGTTTGAGGGAACTTAGAAAGTAAGTTTCTTGCTTACCTTTTCATTATCCTGTAATTGGAATGGGGGTCTTACTGTCATTTCTCTTTTTTCCCCAGGCTTTTATCTTTAAAGTGGTTCTAACTGTACTTTTCAATAACTGTTTGTGGTCAGACACAAAGTAAATAAATAATATAACAGTCCTTTTAAAATGCAATGCTGTAAGAGTGCTTAAAATCTCACATTTTTTTCCCTCCCAGATAGGAAGCTTACTTAACTACTGTCCTATTTGGAAAGAATTCTACAAAAGAACTCTGTAATCCATTCTACAATCCATTTATCCAAATGTTATCTCCAACATTAACACAATTCCGCGTGTGGCTTTGTTTTTTCTTTATTGGACTGTAACAAAAGAGGTGTTTTTTAATATACTTTAAGTGTAGGTTTCTAGACATAGATAACAGATATCTGGTGTTTTGAAGAACTGCTTAGTCAGGTCTACAATGAATACTTTTAAACCAAGGGACAGATTGCAGTTAAGGAAGAATGAAGATAAAAGCATGGAAATCTGGAGAAATGAGTTCTGTGAGTGGATTAGAGATGTTTGTTGATCCAGTGGAAGATGTCAATGAAAAGGGCAAAACTAAGGAAGCCAGAGAGTGATTACAGAGCAAGGCCGAGGATGCATATGGGGCAGAATCTAGGTAAAATTTAAGGTCGAGGAGAGAACTAGAAGAAACCCTGACTCCAGCTCAAGCACATATCCAGGTAGACCAAGGGGAAATTTAGGGGCTTTGTGTTAAATAGCTTTTTTGTGAAAGAGGAAGATGTGAGGGGCACCTGGGTGGCTCAGTCCATTAAGCATCTGCTTTCAGCTCAGGTTGTGATCCCAGAGTCCCAAGATCCAGCCTGGAATAGGACTCCCTGCTCAGTGGGGAGTCTGCTTCTCCCTCTCCCTCTGCACCTCCCCTACACCCACCCCACCCCACCC